>NC_056610.1:177201-280304 GCF_018340385.1 Cyprinus carpio | reverse complement strand
GAACCAATTTTTCTGTATGTGTTTTATTGCCTTATTCAAGAGTGATTTAACATTTTTTAGTTTTTCACTAACCGCACTTATAACATTTTTTTTTCTCAAAAACACAATCATGTACATACATGCTGCTCACATATTATTATAGCAGTTTGTGCTGATTACGAAGTGAGATTAGACTTTATGCATTTAGATATTTATAAGAAACTGAAAAAAGCACAAATGTGTCAGGGCATGACAATGCTTCTCAGGCCCCAAAATAACCCTTAGACTCCAGAGGTTTTACTCCCAGGGTCGACGTATCAACAGCGTGCCTAGCTTGTTTACTAGATCAGTGCAAGACACTAAAAACTTAGTCATTTGTCACACAAATAATTTTTATACATCATTCGAAAACTGTTAGATATCCTAACTTTTACATTTGTGTCACCCCACACTGAACAACGAAAACTTTTGTGCTATCTCTTGTAAAACAAAGACAAATAAACAGGTGGTGTTCTTCTCTGTCTCCAGCAAACTACTGCTTTTTGAAACTCAGCGAATACATACACACACAGACATGAGATAAATTTATCTATAGACTAGCTTCTTCAGTGTCTACTTTTTAAAATGAAGTCAGCTCATGTTGAAAACAATATATTCTGTGATTAAGTTATCGTATAAACCAACACGAGGTCAAGTTTCTTCTTCCCTCTGATTCTAATTAAAGTTTTTAATGTGGACCCGACGGCCCACGGGAGCTAACTTTCGCTTTTGTTATAACAAATTGGTCCCACATGAGACTTGCGGGCATGTACACGCCCACATCAGCTCCATGCCACAAAGTGTGGAGGATTCATCTAGGTTCCATCTCGGTCTACTGTTCATCTGGCAGGAAGAGAACGAGAGGAATAACACACCAATCCTACCCTCATAAGAAATATAGCGCTGAGAGGAATATACAGAAATTTTTCCTCGAGAAACAGAAAAAGGATCCGACAATGCCACCTGGACCCAGCTGCAGCTCAGTATGGTGTTTTATTTTTTGCATTAGTTTACGTGTTTATTGTGGCATAAACTTGACAAGCACACATTTACTAAATGGTGTTTTCCCCCCAACGTATGAATATGTTTTATCCCTGATAAATGGGTTTGAAGGTCGCGTGGAAACATTTTGAAATATGAACAGGCAACTTCATCAATCTTATCTAAATTTCTTGACAATCGATGGGATGTTTTCATGACTCTAATATACTAATAAAACAATATGATATAAAGTAATGGAGTGCTGATGAATAGCTACGTCTCGAAAAATTGGTTAGACCGATGTTTATTTAATTAATACTCTGTTTTTCGCAAAATATATTTTATAAATAATTTCTATAGATGTTGTTAACGTTCTATAACAATAATATGAAACATGTCCTTTTTTTACGATAATAAAAAGTCATGCCGTGGTCCCTATGACTAAAAATCATACTATATATATATATATATATATAGATATATATATATATGGATATCTATATATATATATATATATATATTATAGTAGAGAATAGATACACACCATCATAATATATATATGATAGTATATTATACACTATTAATATATATGAGATAATACTATATATATATATATATATACACATATATATATATAATATATATATATAGATATATATATATACAATATATATACATTATATATATATATATAGTATGTGAGTGTGTGTGTGTGTGGTTGTCGCTTTTTTGTTTGTTGTTGTTTGTTTTTTTTTTTTTTTTTTAGTGATCCAGATACCTCAACACGCCCCCAGATGAACACCTGCTTGACCTTTCACTTGAGGTCTCTTCAAAACTGTTTTCTTTCTCTTCTGAGAGTGCTGTACCAACATTAGATGTTCAACTACATACAATGATTATTATTCTATGGTAAAACAAGCTCCTTGACTAACTTGATGATGGTTAGTTTTTCATGAATCCATGGAAAGAAGCAGCAACACTGGAAACAGGTATATGTACAGAAACTGCAAAATGAAATTCCAGGACTTTCAAGGGAGCTTTTCAAGCACATACTTTTTTTGTTTTCCAAGGACTAAATCAGAGTCCTTACTTCTTGAACTTCTCAAAAACTATTTTGGTGTATTATAGTTTCAAAATTATAATACACTAAAACAGAGAACTATAACGTGCAGCACAAAACATGCAATGATCCTTCTCGGCAACTTTAACATTTAAAAGGATAATTACTGGCAAAGTTAACACACTTTGCCTTATTCAAACTAACTTTTTTTTTCATGAATTATGATTGACCTGAAGAATGATCTGTTAATCATAATTTTGGAGAATTATGAGCTATATCACCACTTATTCAACACTAGGGTATGTGTGCACCATACACTTAGCTCCAGAGATATACAGATTAGCTTGGTTACACGTAGAATTGAGACAATTATTTTTTAATACTATTTTTTTTATATAATATTTTTTTTAAATGACAAAATATTTATCTTTTAATATCACAAATTAAAACAATGCAGTTGTATTTTTACATATTTTAACTAATCTAGGGCTCTAACTAATTATTGTTTTGGTAATCAAGTAATCTACTGATTATTTTGACAATTGAGTAATCTGAAAGGATCGGAGAGAAACAACAAGCCTACTCTACACTGCTCAAAACTCGCGTTTGAATCATCATTGGCAAATTATTTAAATATAAAAAAGCGTAACGTTAGTTAAAGGATGTGTGTGTGAGGAGCGCGAGTGTGTCTTTCAAAGTTTTGGATATACAACTTTTTTGATAGAGAGTTTGTTTGTGAGAATGATTTCATTGTAGGCTACTGGTGGAAACAGTCCTTGTTTATAAAAATATATCTCTTTGGATTTTGAGACTTTAGTCTTTGCAACTTTCACAGATCTTTTTTAATGCACCAAGAGCATTGGTAAACAACCCCAAAGAGAAAAGGAAAAAATGTAAATCGCATCATAACGAACCGCCATTTTAAATATCAGGTATGGTTTACTTTGTTTCGACTTTGCTGAACAGTTAATCTGTTTCAGGAATGACTCAATAGTCTGTTCACATCTCAGTGTGTAGCTTCAGTATGCACAATATGTGGGTCGGTTGACCTTCATAAATATAGTTTTTAATTATACTGTGTTGTGAATACCAATACAAATAATAAAAGAAAATAAAATAAAATCAAATTTTCAATCTCACGCCTCATTCTTTCTTACCGTGCCCTCAAAGTCACAGTCACACTGCTGGGCCACTAGGGGACCAGCCTGTTTGTCCTCTCATGTGTGAATCACTAAATATTCATGAGCATTGTCACTTCCTCGCACATAGTGTGACGTCACGCAAACACAATGTCTAAAAACAATTTTAAAATCAATTATATTTTTTTCTCGTGAACGAGTAATCCAGAATGACATTTCACATCATTTTGGAAGTCCAAATATCCCTAGCCTACAAGACTGATTACTCTCTCAATCAAAGAGATCTTATTCAGAACTATTCAGTAGGTTTTTATGGCCTTATTTCAGAAAATTTTGGGTTTTTTCCCTGCACAAACTTACCATGCATAATCAATAGATATATATATGAGATATATAGTATAGTATAATATATATAAATAGTGTTTGTTGTGTGTGTGGTGTGTGGTGTCGTGTGTGTGTGTATATATATTATATTTTTTTTTTTTATTTCTAAAAATGCTCAACATGGTAACATCCATCTTGCTCCCATATTATTTTAGCACAGTTTGTGCTGAATAAAAAAAAAAAAAAAAACTTGTTGGCTCAATCAGTAATGTTATATAGTAAGCTGAAAATCAAGAAATAAGCACAAATGTCAGGGCATGTCAAAACATCTCAAGGGCCCCAAAATCACCTCAGACCCCAGTGGGTTAACACAAATCACTGTCTGATGGACCAAATAAGCACAGCGCGATTTTAGATTTCTGTTCAGAGTTTTGGGGTCAGTAAGCAGGGTTTTTTCTGCATAGAGAATTATGAGGCAGCCGTCTCATCAACAATACTCAGACAGGTAGTCATGTGCAAGCATTACTGAATAGCATCCATTAGGGCTTTTAGTCCAGAAGTGGTTGGTATTTGGTAAGTACTGATATCTTTACACCTATTTACCTTTTATTTCTTTACAAAGACTGATCTTTTCTGTAGGGTCCTATGATTTCTGTCATAAAGCAGAATTTGCCATCGTGGATTCCACGTGGAATGTCACAGAATTTGCCAAATTTTGGATGGATAAACCAAGAGTAGGTCATTACACTTAAATCAAAATGCAACAGACTAGCGCCTGTGAATATTAAGCTGCAAAAATACTATTTGAATATGAATCCTGCATGTTGTGCATGTCGCTGTGTGAATGAATAGCACAGATGTGCGGTTTTGTTTACTACACACATACTAAAGTGCACGCGACGCTCGTGGTGTTTTCAGCCTCTGCTGCCTCAATATATGAGTACATAAACAAACAATCTCTAGAACTGCTCTGAGAGTCACTTCATGAGTGTTTTTTACTGTTTCATTTGAGAAAAACTATTGTCATATCATTTGGGCTATAAACAGAAACTGGAAGGTCTTCATAGCAACCTGACAAAATAAATGTTCGAGTTAAATTGACATTGACAATAATCAGAAATGTTTCTTAAACAGGAAATCAGTGTATTAGAATGAATTCTGAAGGGTCATGTGACACTGAAGGCTGGAGTAATGATGCTGAAAATTCTTATTTATCACAGGAATAAATCACATTTTAAAATTTAAATAACATTTAAATAATATTTTACCATATTATATTTTACTGGTATGTTTGCTCAAATACATGCAGCCTTGGTGAGCAAAAGAGACTTTAAAAAAATGAGCAAACGAGACTTAAAACCTACTTTGCTGCCAACCTTAATCTTTTGTGTATCATAGATACATCTGAGCGCACCTGTGATTTTGTCATTTTATCTATAACATAGGCTTCCATAGAATGGAAATGACTATAGTTCCAAACTCAGTCTTTCTTTCTCTCATAAGTGAAATCTGTCCCTTGCAGGCTGCTCTCTCACTTCATCCCTCGGTGTCGTCATCATGCACACATTCACGGAACATGCTCAGCACAGTCATCAGTAGTCCCCAGCTGGGTGAGCACTCAGTGTAATACCGTCTGTCAGCACACACATACACACACACACACACAGATCATTCCCGTGGGTTTACACACCTGCCTCTCTTACAGTCATGTTCCCTCAGCAATTCTGTTCAGGTTTTCTGCCCAGTCTAATGAATTAACAAATCAATAGAAACAGCCACGCATGCACACACAGACACACACAAATACACACATACACACACACACACACACACACACACAGAACCAGACACAGACACACACAAATACACACACACACTTGCCAAAGGTAGAAGGAACCAAATATAAAATAGCACAGCTAGATGCAAAAACAAACACACATATGTCTGTATCTGGATGCATGACACTTCTAATGACGGCAGAAAACAGTCAGCGATATGGCTGCTGATTTAGGCAGGTGTGTGTGTGCGTGTGTGTGCGTGTGTGTGTGTGTGTGTTGTGGTGTTTGCAGGGCGATTTCACCACGGCTGACGGAGCACAGGGTCGATTATGTGTGTCAAAGAAGTGAATGAGAACGAGAGAAAGAGACAGAGAGACGAAAGGGGGAAGGGAAGGTCCAGACGTTAGGACAAAGGAGAAGATAGTCAGAAAAGGCCTCCAAGTCGGCTCCTTAAACCTGGCTGGTCCGCAACAGAGGGAGTCCAGTAACACATCAGAAAGCAGAGAGCAGGTCAGTAACTTAAAACCACAAAAACTACAAACCTCTCTCATTATAAACAGCCAATCTGATACGATTTAAAGTGCTTGTGACACTTGCTCAAGAGGTGCTGTGCGATTTTGCTTTCAGATCGACGTGCGGGCACTCAATTCCTATTTTTGTCATGCAGTAAATCTACTCAACTCCCAGCCACTCTATTTTTCACCTTTCGTCTGAATTAAAATAAATTTATTTTCCAAATTGCATGCTTGTGAAATTGTTTACTACTCGCTGGGAATGGAAGAATGCAATACCTGAATTTAAATTGAGGCAGTAAACAGAATGCTGTTTGAATTTGAATGTAAGTAAAATTATAGTAATTTGAAATTCAAATATATTGTTGTTATTCTGTAATAAAATAAAATAAAAGGTAAAGATAATATAATGTATAGTATAAAATAATACAAAATATAATGATGGTAGAATAATCAGAACAATGAGTGGATGAGTAGGTGGATGGAACAACAGATAGAAAATAGATAGAACAGTAGATGATGATTGAACGATAGAACAATAAATAGAATGATGGATGGATGGATAGATAGAATGATAGAACAACAGATAGAATGATAAATAGAACAATGGATGGATGGATGGATGGATGGAATTAGGGATGTCAACGATTAATCGATGATCGATTAATTGTCGATAAGAGATGCAATCGATTAAGGCTGGCCGATGGTCGGTTAACCGATTTTAATGTTGGACTGCGTGCGGCTCATGCGCACTCAACACGTGCGAGCGGCTGTGAGTGACGGTCATGGTATATAAAAGCATCATCATTCATTCACAATGTACAAATTAAGCTTTTAATGTGATTTAAACTTTAAAGTACATTAAAATAGAAACAACATAAAAGTTCTTCAACATAAAAAGCAATAGAAATGTAGTAACTAATCATTTCATCAGATAACCGTTTCATATCGTGCGCTTTCCAGGGCTGCGGGACACAGTGACAGGTAGTCTATTCATTCCTACAACTTGTTAATCAATTCCTACGACTTATTGATTTGTGGCAATTGTCCATTTTTCATTAATTTTGTTCCCTAAGTAGCTCATGATTTAAGTGAAATAAGAGAACAAATTAATAAATCGAACAAATTCTTAATCTGTGAAATCTTTAATTTCCCTTCCTATGTTTTCCAAAGTAAAAGATGCGAAAACAGTTATTAAAAGTTAATAAAAGTTAATAAAATAAACCTGCGAAATTAGAGGGTTAGACTGTGAAGATTTAGAAAAAGAAATGATGCCTATATGTTATTGAATTTGTGGAAATTCGTGACTAACCGCAAACCAGAACAAAGCCGCGTAAATGTAGGCTATAGGCTCGAACGACATCCAGAGGGCATGGTCGCGATCTAACATTTTTCCTATTATTCCTCTAATAAACAAACTTTTTATACCACACTTGTCATAATCGAGCTTGTATATTTGTAAATAAATAATTGCTGATTCAAAACAGCGATTAATAGGCGCTGTCACCGACACAATACCGTTTTCCCACGCGCATTCAGTGATGTCACTAAACAGTGACCGCCGAGCACACGTTCACAGTTTCTGCATGGCTCTCACTAGTGCACAGGTTCTCAAGCCCTGGGACAAAATGGGATGCTTTAAGTATAAAATTGTTTTTTTTTTTTTTTTTTTTTTTTTTATGTGAAATATATATATGAGTTTTATATTTTTGATATAGGGTTTTAAAAAGAAGTGTGCTAGGCGCTCCATAAATTCACGGAGCAAAAAAAAATGACAACGCACTCTGTTGTTGTTTGCTTTTATTTTACAAGAGCACAAATCTTCTGTTTTTTATTGTGTGTGCGCACAAATGAAAAGTAAACACTTTTGCGGAAAAGTTTTTTTTTTTTTTTTTTTTTTTTTTTTTTTGAGGTCTCAACTGTTTCGATCGCGCCGGAGCCATCTGCACATAGGCCTATATTCTAGCGATTCAAACTTACATCGCAGTCTGTTCATTATCAAAATAAAATAGTCAACTAAACATTTAAACGGTTACACTGGTCAGTTTAAATAGACCGTAGTATACCGGTCCACTCTACTGTTATGCCAAGCACGTGTTTCCTCATATGAAGATGGATAATCTTTTCCGTCTATATGCGAATGCGTGTAAAGTACAAGCCTAGTTTTTATTTTATATAATAGTTTTTTATTATTATGATTTGTTGATATTGTGGAATTTTTTGGATTTGTGCCGAATGAGACGTGATCAATAACCTCCAAATAATTGCTAGATATTTGTTTGGTTGGTCGTCGTCTTCTGGCACGCTCTGTCACAATCTAATGCACTGTATGCTGGATTTTAAAAAACAAATATGCCTACCGGAATGCAAAAATTAGAAATCTGACATTTTCTAGGACAGAATCCAGCAGGATTAAATTAATGTGAGCAACAGTGTGTTTTGGTGCAGCAGCGCCGATGTAGTTCACTTACTGTGCAGCACAGCCACACGCGCGCCACTTACGTTTTGGATAATTTTATTTTAAATACCATAATGTCAGTTGAAAACATTGCAGTTGTGTGTGCCTTTTAAAATACAACAACGAGCACCACAAAACCTTTTAAAGAGGCGCGTTCAGCGGGTCTCCGTGCAGGATAGGATAACAGTCAACAAAATAAAATGACCTCAAAAACGCGCGCTCTCTTCATTTTATGAAATCATTTATAATCACATCTATTCATTTTATAATCCTGCTACTAGCATTTTATTCAGACTAAAACCCCTTTACTTTTCAAGTGAATAAAGCGTTTTGTGTGGTGTGTGTGGCTTTTGCACATCCTGTTCATGCCAGGTGACTCCAATAGACGCATTTTTGCAGCATTAAGGTTAACGATTAATCGATTAATTGATCGTTAATTTAAACGACGATCGATCATGGAAATAATCGAAATTTGACATCCCTAGATGGAATGATAGAACAATAAATAGAATGATAGATAGAAGGATGATGGATGGATCAATAGATAGAACGATAGAATGATAGAACAACAAACAGAATGATGGATGGATGGATGGATGGATGGATGGATGGAACAATACAACAATAAATCAAACAACAGAAGGATAAACAGAATGATGGATGGATAACAAAATAAAAAGATACAACGATAAACAGAACAACAAACCATTTCAATAATAAATCAAACAATAGAAAGATGGATGGATGGAACAACAGAAAGATACAATGATAAACAGAACAGCATATAAATTAAACAATAGAACGATGGATGGATGGATGGATGGATGGATGGATGGATGGATGGATGGATGGATGGATGGGTGGATGGAATAATTCTTCATTTCCCAGAATGCCTTGCCTATGTTAAACTTTTCTGAATTGCAATTGACTGTTCACAAAGAGCTTGATTGACAGGCGATCTGACCAATCATAATGTGTTTTATTAACGTCTACACCTTCCCCAACCCTAAACAATAATGCAAAAACAGTAATGCAAAATAATTATTTTTGTTCAGCATGACAAAAAATATGCTATATTGATGTGTGCATGCCCAGGAGCTGCAGCTGTATTCAAACCACAAATCGAACAAGAGAGTAGATTAACTTTGGTAGACTTAAACTTGAAAAATGGTGTGTTCCACAGTTGTAATAAAATATGTTCTAATGTTCATTCATGTTCTTTTCTTGCTTTAAGTAAATATGAAAAGACGATTGGTCCATGTGCCACTTTAACAGAGGCAATACAGGGATCTGTCATTAAAGATCCAAAAAAAAAAACCTTATTTAATGTTGAATTTCTTTAAAAATGACCAAATTTTGTTTCATACCAAAAGTAGCCTGCTCTGTCTTGTCTGTCGGTGTGTTGTCAGTTTCCTATTTGCTCTGTGATTTATTTTTCACTGTGTGAGAACATGTGTAGCGTGAGAGCGGCATTGTTTGTCGGCGATAGGTGGGTCTTTGCGAACGGTCAATTCAGTAAATTTCTCTTGCTGTCATTTCAATTCAAATTTCAATCTATCCCCCGTGAGTTAAGGCCAGTTCAACACAAATTCTAAATAATTAACTGAAACAGAGATAGTTCCTCAATTCTGAAATTTGCCCCACGCTGGAACCCTACTACCAGTACTCAGAGGGTAGGTAATGTAGTAATGTAGTCAGCTGGGTCATTATTCATCTCTGAAGTGACTGGAAATGCAGGTCTGACCCGAGAGAGGTTCACAGATCCTCCGCACTGACGTCAGCACTATTTCCTTTGAAAAGGAGCAACAGAAAGCAAAACTGAACCAGAAACAGAAAGACAGAAACTCTTAAGACTCAGAATCCCAGTGATTACAGTAAATCACAAGCCGCCTTACCTCTGGAGAACATAGAGCATCAACAAAACCAAAATTTCCAGCCTCTCCCTCTGCTGTCCTCAGCGCCCCCTCTCGTTTAGACGGTGAGCAGTTTCTCAGTAATGAGGCTCATTTACATGGCAGTCACAGCGGCCCCAGAGGATCCATACCACACACACACATACACAAGGTCTCTCTCATGATTGTGCCCTTTGAGCTCTCTCATAAATGACTTAAAAGGACACCGAATCGAATCAAACTGAACTGTACAGTCAGTATAACGCCTCCTGAATTTGCACTTTTCAAATGATCAAATGATGGTCAGATCTCTGACGTCCAAATTCAGCAGTTTTTAACTCTGGCAAACAATTGATTTTTGCATTCAAAACTCACTTTAATGATGACTTTATGAATCCCATACACCTAAATCAATGACAAAATAATATTTCCATCCTTTAACAACACACCGCTGGACAGCACAAACCTAAAGCATTTCATTAATGAGATTTTAAAAATCAGACCTCCTGTTCACATCCAGACTTTCCTGCTGTAACCTCACCTCTACTGTCCAACCACATCCAATTCAGACCCATCAGCCTTTAGCAAGGATAGTCAGTCCTTCATTCCTAAAAAAACAACTTGACAAGGTCAATTTTCTTTCCTGTGTTGATGTGTTTCCTGTTGAAACAGGAAGTTTGGGCAGAACATATTGTGAGATGACTCATGAAAAATATTTATTCAGTTTTCCCAGAGGAGAAAGATTTTTAATGTTTAAACTCTGCTGCAAAGTTTAATCTTGTCAACTTATGAGTACACTAGCATACAAATGAACTAAAAGCTACAGACACTGACTGGTCTTTAAAAAGTAAAGGTTATGATTAGAAGCAAAAGAGTTTTATGCTGCATGAAACGCCATGAGCTTCATCGTTCTTTTGCAAATCATCCACGTACTGGTGCTTAAAAAACTGAGGACAGCTTCATTTGTGTTCTGTTAACAAACATCACCTTGAACTAAATGAGTGCTGCAGTGATGATGCATTTTTGTAAGCCAACCTGGGAGTTTGCATCACCGTTTCCCTCAACAATAATCCAATAGGATTTTACCATTAGCTTTTGGATTATTGCAGAAAATAAACTGTGGGACCAACAAAAATGTTATTCTTATACAGTTTGTTCATCAATCTTCACAAATGAACATAACGTTTATGAATCTTGAATCCTAAATAAAATTGCCTAGATAAACGTAGGCTTTAAATGAACAATAACAAGGTCACATGACTTTGACGTCACCAAATACAAGTCCATAATCCATAATAATGCTTCCTCAAGTAAAAAAGTCCATCCCCTATTGTCCTCTCACATCAAAATCAACCCACATATTTGCTTAGAACTATTTCGGTGCTTGATCTGTGCACATCTCTCTCCTAATTCAGACCAGATTACTTTTTCTCTGGAGAAAGCAATATTATGGACAGAGGACTCATATTTTAGCAATGGTTTGCAGTTGAAAATGTCTTAATGATGGATTTGTTTCTTACAAACACAAAGCTTTTGGACTTGAGTCATGTGGATTCAAACAGCTGTTTTTATCAGCAGTTTGGACTCTCATTCTGATGGCACCCATTCACTGCAGAGGGCCTATTGCTGAGCAAGTTAATGCCAAAAGTGAATGGAAAAACAATACTGAATCAAACCTGCTCAGCCAGAGCACTGCATTAGACAGGCCTACACAGATTTCACAACGACCTTTTAAAACCACCACTAATTTCAGGCTTCTGACTATTACTGGAACAGAAAGCCTTTCAAAATGTGTGTGTGTATGTACAGTATGTGTTTAAAATGTCTTTTCTGCACTAGATCCTCAGGAAACCTTCAGTTTAAAGCTTTTAAACCGTGGGCTCAACACTACCTGTCATCTCTCTCTCTACATATTGATTGATGGAGCTTGTGGAGTTATTACACACATTAACACAAAAAATAACACGTACACAAATAAAGAGCAACACATTATGACGTATCTACCACACAATGGTAGGAATGTGTGACAAAGCTTTTGCATAGCATTTACACTACTGTAGAAATATTAGAAAAGGACTGCTTTGCAATAAACAGTATGTATTATATATATACTATATATATATATATATATGTATATATATATAGTCAATTTACATTTTACAATGTATTTATATATAGTCAATTTACAACAGGGTGGAGCGTTCAGAATTTAATTGAGAATGCTTTTTAAATTCCAGTTCAATTCCTGAATTTTAATTGAGACAGCAAACAGGATGCAGAATTGCAATTTAAATTTGAATTGAAGGAAGTACAACTGACATGCAAAATGCAGAATGCAAAAACTGTAAGTAACTAGAAAAGGAAGGTTTGTCAAGACAAACTTTACATTATGGCTTGACAAAGCCTTGTCTGAAAGTTTAAATAAAAAGGTAATTAAGTCTTTAAGTCTGAAAGTTTTATGCACTGAAAAAAAAAGTGTAGAAACTATTTTCAATCAGAAACTGCTAGTGAATTTTACAAATAATTACAAAGAAACAGTAACATGAAATTTAATGTGAAATTTTGAAGTAGAAAAACTGTAAATAAAGAAAGAAAAATGTACACAATAAAGAATAATATTTGTAAAAATATTTAATTTTATTTTATTTATTTATTTATTTTACTTTTTTTTTTGTAAAATGTACTCCAATAATCTTTTACTTATAACTTTGGGTGAAAAATTACACTGCAGGGTTTTTTTTTTTTTTTTTTTTAAATGCCACCTGTACAATTTTGTAAAAAATTTATATACACATCCTCATATTAATAAATAAACTTATTATGCGTCAGGGTGAAAGAACACTTCATTTCCCATAATTAAATTTCTTTAGAACTGCAAGTCAGACAAATACAATTAATAATTGTACTTCAACCTCCTGTAGTGCATTAATTCAATTTAGATTCACGCTAATGAATTCTTAAATTCCATTTCTTCACCCAGTAAGTTTAATAATGCAACTTCTGCTCTTATATACAGCGAATCTGGCTATTTGTACTGATGCCAGACATCAATCGCATGATTTTTTGCTGTGTGTCCTCCAAATAAAAAGTGAAAAGGACATGAAGTGCCTTTAATTTGTACAGTATTTCATTTGCCCGCTTATCTAAAACTAGACCAAAACATTACCATATGGCTATTTAATACATTAATCATTTGCGCATTGATTTTTCAGGAAAAAATTGTGATCACATACCAAGATGTAAGATGTCGGTCATTCCGCCCACCCATAATGATTTTTCCAGTATTGGCGGCTGTTCAGTGTGAACCATATGAGCGTGTGTATGTGTGTGTGTTCATTTATGTGCTAACGTCCTTGTCACCTTCCTTTTCAAAGCGTCTCTCACCGCATCAGCATTCATAATATCACCTCTCATTAACACAGAAAAATTACTGACACAGAGGGAAAGAGGCAGAGATAAAGAATGAGAGGAGAGAGAGATGCATAACGAAAGAGAGAGGCATGAAGAGACTCTTCATTTCACCTCCTGCAATCACTTCATCCATATAAAGAGCCTCTGAATCTCACTCCCATATGGATCCCACAGCTGAGACCCTCCGAACACACTTATGGACAGGTGCTTCGTTTCCAGATCTCAGTCTCTCCGGTGTGGATTACACAACACATGCACGCTACGCACAGACTGCATCCCAATTGGCATACTTTGACTGCATTCTAAAGCTATGCACATCACTGCTGAAGTGTACGGCAGTATTGGGACTCACTACAAGAAGACTGTAACCACATATTCAGGATTTAGGAACCAAATGTGCTCTTTTATGAATCTGATATTGAAAACCTGCAAAATCGGATTCCTCTGTGTTTAAGGTGGTTATTATGGAAGCACATTTCTGGCATGTGATAAAAAAAAAAAAAAAAAAATATATATATATATATATATATATATATATATATAATATATATATATATATATATATATATATATATATATATTGTGACTTTTTTTTTTATAATTATTATTTTTTTTTATTTTGAGTGTACATCTTACAATTCAGTTTTTTCCACCCTCTATGTAATAAAAAATGATAATTGCGACTTTTTATCTCACAATAGTTTTTATAATGTATAATTGTGAGATATAAATTCTGAACTATTTTTTTCTCAAAATTCTGGGTTTACATCTCACAATTCTGTTGTGTTTTATTTTCGGCTACAGAATAAAAAATGGCAATTGCGACTTTTTATCAAAGAATTTACACTTTTTTCACAGTTCTGATGGGAAAAAAAAAGTCATTATAGACTTAATATCTCATAATCTGACTTTTTTTTCTCAGAATTCTGAGTTTATACTCTCAGTTCTGTTTATTGTTTCCACTATGGACCAAATTAATTGCAACTTTTGAACTCACAATTCTTATTTTTCCAGAGTTCTGAGGGAGAAAAGGTCATAAAGGTGAAACAAATTCAGAATTATGACATTTTTTCTTGGTTTCCATCTCACCATTTTTTTTTCCCTCTATAGAATAAAAATGGTAATTGTGATTTCTTATGTCACAATTCTTACTTTCTTTCCAATTCTTAATATATATCTCATATTTCAGAGAAAAAAATAAATTCGCAATATAAAGATTTGCAAGAAAAAATAACATTTTTTTTTTTTTATTCCATGACAGAAACAAGCTTCCATAGTTTATGGCCCTGGTACAAAATCATAAAACAAGTACAGTTTAACCACAACTAACAACTTTCTTGATGTCTATAGCACTAGCATACATTTGAGAAAAGATCTCACAATTCCCTGCCAATTTTTATTTTCTTCAGCTTTTCAAATCGAACAGCTCTCATGCTATTATGTGTTCAGACATCATTTGACCTACTGCCGTTTGCATACTACTGTATATAGATAGTAGATAAGTGTCCATATTCATCCTCTACAATTTCTTGACAGGTTGTGAGTAATATATTCACCCGAAAAAGCACAAAAAAAATACTACCTAACAGTAATTTTAAGGTTTTATGTTTGCATACTGCATAGTAGGAATGGTATACAAATGTAAATACAGCCCAACACAGACAAGCTCATACCCATATCCATTGTTTTGAAGTGTATTATGAACACTAAACAACCCCTAACCCTAAAATACACCTTTTGACATTACATATTTTAATTAACAAACTATTTTGCCAATTTATAAAGCTTTTGGCTTGTAGCAAATCCAACAAAATGATGTTCGGTAAGCTTTGCTGTTCTTCAGCGGATATTTAGAGAAATCCCAAGCAGGCTAACAACACACAAAGCCCTTCCTTTGACTTTTGTTTCTAAATTAAGCTAATTATAATGACTACAAGACCTTTGAGGGGACATCTGAAAGCAAAATAGGCACACAAGTGTCCCAGCAGAAGAAGGAAATGCAGCGAAAAACTCACGTCGCGGAATTTGTTCCAGTATTTGCTCTTGTCGTACTGGGACACGGTGCTCATCCACTTATCATTGTCCAGAGGATTTCCGTCACTGCTGCCGGTAACGGACACCGACAGAACCACCAGAGACACGAACAGACCGACACTCAGCATCATCTGGAGGAGAAAGAGAAAAAGAGAGCAGGTGACATTATCCGCGGGGCACTTGAGGTAAAGACGTCAAGCCTTTTTGAGTTTGAGAGGACTTCGTTTTAAACACGCCCAAAATATAAGATATTAAAAAGCTCACTGTCTGATTCTTATCCAATAAACAACTCTAGAGCCTCACAAGAAGGGCGCGGATTATTTCTGGATTATAAATCCGATGAATATGTCCATCTGATATGATTAACCGTCCCTGAGGACTGAGAAGAAAATCTGACAACGGACTTTAACGGTCGCGCATTCCGCGTGCGGCTCCTTCAGCGCGAGCTCCACTGGCGTCTGCGTTAATTGGCTTCATTTGATACAGACGTTATTCATCATTCGCTTCACTCACCTCAAGACGGGACGGTCCTCTGCTCCCGAGCGGGTGACTGGAGACCGGGCGGGAACGTTAAGTATCCGAGACTTGGGAGGGTGAGTGAGTGAGTGAGTTTCCTCAGATCCTCGCAGCTGCTACACTGAACACAACCGTGAGAAACGGACCCGTGTAACGGAACGGTGAGCGACTCCGCCCACTCTCCACCGTGACTCCGCCCACTTTCCCTCGCGCGCGCGCTCTCTCTCTCTCTCTCTCTCTACTCCACATTGAGCGACGCGACGCCACAAATGATAATCACGTGACTCAAGCTCCAATAACTAAACCAAACGCAGTTGTTAGAATTATCAAAACCTTTCTATCATAACGTCAATTTTGCAGTTTTGTCGCATCGCTCACACATAAACTGCGTCCCAAATGACGCACTATACATTATGCACTTTCCAACATTGCACACTTATTTAAGTGCATCATCCGGGTATTTAAAGTGCACTTTTTCTATTTGGAATTTTCAGTGTGAACGCACTACTCGCACTATTTATACTACAAAACGTCATACAATTGTGCATAAGTATGGGATTTGGGACGCACCAAGTCTTTCAGTCTCATAAATGATGTAGAACAAAGGGAGTGGTGCATTCACTCGGGAACAAACGCGGAGGTTGGGCTGTGCTGGAGGTAATACGCAGGTGTTGAATTTAAGTTGTAAAACATCCAGTGCTGTGCGGAGGGAATCAATACACGCTCCCTGATCACTGCTAACAAATTAAAACCAGCCTCGGTTTTCATTTGGAATCGGCCTGTAATGGCTCTGAACTGCCCGCTGTCCACTGCAGTGAATTCAGCTGCGGGGAGAGAGAGAGTGATGGGAATATTGGCTCATTTTTAATTAAAGAGAATAAATAAATCAATGGATTAAGCTCATTAGAAGTAAACATAACGCGCGAGACGGATATTAGGCGTTCCCCAATGAGGGAGCTGTCCGTTCAGCACCACTACACTTACACAAAGAACCCGCTTCTAGTGTATACGCCTTGTTTTACTGTTTTTCTTGAATGTGCGACGATTCCGATTGGTAAATAATTAGAAGAATAACAAAGTGCTGTAAATGTGCATCGTGTACATCGTGATAATATATTGAAATAATATTATAAACACTGCTTTGGAATTATAAGCACAAGGGAATAAAATAACTAATCCAGCAAACAGGAAACGTTCTCAGAACGTTCTGGCAAAGTTCTCTCAAAGTTATAAACTAACATTCTTCCGATATTGTTAACACAACATTATTTAAAGTTATCTGGGCCGCGTTGATCGTAGCTCTATTGGTTTCAATGGGTCTGCGATGAACTTAAACTCACACGATGCTTTTGGGAAACGCAGCCATGGTCTTTAATAACGTTCTTAAAGTGTAAGCACAAAAACATTATTTCTATGCATTATGGAACGTTTTTGGTTGGATGCTTATCTGTTTAGGGACTATTTAAAAGTATCATTCCCATAATGTTTGGAAGAAAAAAAAAAATGAATGTTTCCTGAATGTTGTCTTTAACGTTCACAAAAACCTCTGAAACTAGTTAAAAAAACGTTTGAATGTTCAGAGAAAGTAACATTTTCATAACCTAACCCGCAAAATTACTAATGAAGTCAAAATAATCTTTTGAGACATCATTCGAAGAGTAACACCACATTCCACAAAATGGGTGCCTTTTTAAAACTATAAAAGGTTTAAATCATTCCATAATCCAACATAATATAACAAAGTGATAATAAGAGGAGACACTTACTTTGGGAAAGTCATGGCCTAGTGATTAGAGAGTTTGACTCCTAACCCTAAGGTTGTGGGTTCGAGTCTCAGGCCGGCAATACAACGACTGAGGTGCCCTTGAGCAAGGCACGGGACCCCCAACTGCTCCTCGGGTGCCGCAGCATAAATGTCTGCCCACTGCTCCTGGTGTGTGTTCACGGTGTGTGTGTGTTCACTGCTGTGTGTGTGCACTTTGGATGGGTTAAATGCAGAGCACAGATTCTGAGTATGGGTCACCATACTTGGCTGTATGTCACTTCACTTACTTGTCCTTGAAGAGTTCATAGCCTGAAAGGAGGGTGGTAATATACCTGTTATATGAATTTGTTCATTTATTTTTTATTCTGTATGGTATTGTATGATAGCAGGGCTGACATGCAACCTGGAGAAAAGGCACTAAGCTTTTTTTATGCACTAAAAATGTAAAGCAAGGAAAAAAGCTAAAGATATATAGCCACCTCTGAGGTAGATAAGAGCTGCATTAATCTGGCTTTTATGCAGCATTGAATCTGTACACAGAATATGTAGCAGCCTTAACTCAATTGTGTAAAGACCATTTAGAGAGCTCTACTTAAATACATCATGCTGGACATTTTAAAACAACTTAATGCAATATAATTTATCAATAAATGCATTGTAATGGAACTAATGACAGTTGTGTGTGCATTAGTGCATCAGCACTACAGTCACACAAACTCAAAGTCTTGTTGTGACTGGTTAAATGTTTGTGTTGGTGGTAAATAAAAGGTTGACGGTTCTAACCTTGCAGAGGCTGATTCATGAGTTGTCATCAGTAAAACACTGAATGTCTTGTGGCTAGACACTCATGGACACGAGACAGTTTCTCTGTGTCAAGCAGAGCTGTATGTGTGTGTGTGTGTGTGTGTGTGTGTGTGTGCTTAATTTATTCCCTTCCACTCCATTGGCTTAATGCTGTTAATGTTAAGTGGCAATATTTTAACGTGGGTGATGCAGGTCAGTATGGTTTCTGATTATGTGCTGTTAACATTTTACTCTTTTAAAGTGTTAAGAGTGTGAAAATCCCCATCAGCCAAAGCCAAGATATTGACAAAGCTGAAATCCGCATGATGTATTTGAGAAATCCAGCTGAATGACATGCAGACGAGAGATGCATTAAATTGTAAATGAGAGAAACGCTGAGTGCACTCACAACAGATAATTTTAATTGAAAAAACTTTCACTTGTGCACTGGGGTGCAACGGCAAAATATTGAGAGCGGTTTCATATTTTTCTCTGCTGAATAAAAAGCAGCTAATTATTCATTTTAGCACACAGTATATTTATTTAAACAGAGAACTCTGCCGAGCTGGTAATTTTCAAGGTTATGAAATTACATAATTTGTTAATTTCCTATGAAAAATTATTCCCAGGAAGAGTTTTAATACACAAAATTTAAGCTCTCATAGAGGCAGAGACAGTGAAAGGACGCCATCTATTGGCTGAGGTTTTGTGTCTCAAAAAAAAAAAAAAATGATTTCAATTAAAATAAATATTATAGTTTTACTTATTTTAATTAAGGTTTTGTTTACAAAAATGACTTCCATTAAAATAAGGATTATTTTATAATTTATTTTAATGCAGGTTTTGTAAAAAATAAATAAATAAACTATTTATAAATAGTATAGAATAATTTTCATTACTTATTTTAATTATTTCATTAAAAATGTACATTAAAATAATTATTTTATTTCTTATTTTAATAAAGGTTTTGTCACAAAAACTATTTACATTAAGATAATAATTATTTTATTACTTATTTTAATGAAGCTTTGTCAAAAGTATTTACATTAAAATAATAATTAATAATTTATTTCAATGAAGGTTCTGTGTCACAAAAATAAATTAAAATAATTATTTCATATCTTATTTTAATGAAGGTTTTGTCACAAAAACTATTTACTTTAAAATAATAATAATTGTAGTATTTATTTGAATGGAGGTTTATTATAAAACATTATTTAAATTAAAATTATTATTTTATAACAAATTTTATAGGGCCATATTTATCATGTGATCATTGCATGCTTACGGTAATATAGTATTACTTTTTTTTTTTTTCATTAATTTTTGTCACCACAACTCTAAAATCCAACATTACTTCAAGTTAATACAGGAAACTGTGTGTTTTTTTGGTTCTCATTTAATGGAAGATCCCAAATTAACTGACATTAAAGCATAGTCGTAAAGTATTCTCATATTTGAACAATATATAAAGGAAAAGAAGTTTTGCATAGAAGAGCAGTAGACAGAGAAACAGAGGTAGAGAGAGTCAGAGACTTGCATACTAAGTGTGGGTTCTGGCCAGGCAGTCGGTCGGTTCACGCTGAAGGTCACACTTCTCTGCATGTTTCCTCTGAGAGTCACAGCACATCTGTCCTCTCTGTCTTATATGGAAATCATCTATCATGTCACACTTTGATTGGTCCCAGAGGGCCACATGACAGGAAGCACAAACCGGCCCCAGGGGCATTATAGGAAGCACTATAGAGGTCACAGCGTCCCGTCACCAGCGGTTACTCTTGGCAGCCGCATCCTCGTTCATGATCCGCGGGAGACGGCCACTCGCACCTCCCTCCAGGTATCCCGACTTCATGCTGGAAACTTCTGGAAACTTCCTCTTTTTGCTCAAATCTGTTGAGGGGGAAAAGTTTCAGATGAAAACTCTTCAAGTGTTTCTATTTATCCACCATATGTTGAGATGATCAAATGGAGTTCTGCATAAGTTTGTTTAATGAGTGTGACCCGTGATGGCGAGGATCATCTTGCGTCGCGCTCCAAATGTGTTCACGCCCACTTCCTTCAAATCCTCGTCTGAGAGCGTCAGGAACGTCTGGTAATCGATCTGAAGACCAGAGAACATATTCACAGTATGTGTGTGTCATGTGGTTAGACGTTCGACTTTATAAACCCTTCATTACAGCAACATGAAGAAACCAACCACATTTTGACTATCTATCTATCTATCTATCTATCTATCTATCTGTGGCAAACTCGAGTAATAAAATAATTATAACAATAATACTTCAATGAATTGTATACAATAACTTAATAATATTATCTTTACAAAGAAAACATAAACAACAATAATAGAAATAAATAATATATTTATACATAATAAATTTCCAAGGAGAATCTTTTTTTAAAAAAAAAAGTCAATTAATGTGTTTAAAAAATATAAAAACTTAAAATAATTGCACATATCTGAATTTCTGTCTGTAATACACTGCAAATATATAATCATCCTTAAATAAAGGTGTCTTTACTTGAGAAGACAAATGAAAAATATTCAAAATTCAAGAACAAATATCTGCTAATGGGGTTAAAGGAAAGCTGTATTATTTATTAAAGGCTCTATTTATTGCAAACTCAAAAGTGATAAAATGTAAAACAATTCCAAGAACAATTACACTTTTATTAATATTTATTAAGTATCAATATTATCTTTAACAAAATTACCTTTACAATGAAAACATTCAAATAACTGCACATATCTGATTTTCTGTCTGTAATACACTGCAATATATATGTGTGTGTGTGTATATATATATATATATATATATATATATATATATATATATATATAATATAATATATATATATATATATATATATATATATATATATATTACTCTTTATTTGTGTTGTTTTCCAGTACAAATATCTAAACATTCTTAAATCAAAATACACTTATTTAATTATATTTATCTTTAAATTTGTAATGATATTTCTCTTATTATAATTACATTTTTTTATATATTTTAAACAAGAACAAATATCTGCCAAAGAGTCAGAAAAATAAACTTAATTCAAAGCCAAAACAAGCTTGATAATTCTTACCCCATTAGAAGATATTTCTTTTATTTGATAACATGTTCTAATAAATTTGTCATTTTGCTTCTCAAATGAATCTATCTTCATTTAGGAATGTTTAGATTTTTGTATTGAATAACATTACAAAATAAATGAGTTTGTTATTCAGTATTTTTGTAGTGTAAATACTGATTTATTTCACAGACAGAAAATAGTGCAGAATATACAGTTCTTCTCATGGAAAATCTAGTTTACTTTCTACTAACTGGCTCAAACAAAACTCAGAGTATTTAAAGATCTGAACTTTGGCAAACTCACTGACTAGTTCCATCTCAAACCTTTAGACTTGACTTTGTTTCCAGGCAAACTAAAATAAACCTGTGTGCTCTGACTCCTAAAAGCGCTCAGAGCCAGATATGCATCAGACAACAGCAGCGTGGGCGTCTGTGGGTGTGCCGTCTGGGACGTGAGTGTGTGTGTGTGTGTGTGTGTGTGGGCTGTGTATTTACCCTCTGTGTTGGAAAATGTCGATATATTTCTCCAGAGACCCAGCTGTGCCAGTAACTCAATAAGATCGTCTGCGTGGGAGGGACTGGGAGACCTGCCAATCAAATGTCTAGATGCCCCGCCCTCAGAGCCGGTCAGGTATCCCTCAGCTGTAGGTCAAAGGTCAGAAATGAGAAGCTCATAATATTTTAATTTCCCAGTAGGTTCTAAATCTTGACACGTTTCAGCACAAGTGATTGTTTCACCTTGAAATAAAGCTGCTGGCAGAATTAAATTGTGTAATGAGCAGCTCAACTAATTTAATCGTTACTGCTAATTAAACACGATGTGTCACACCCTCTGCAATTAAAGAGCAGAGGGGTGAGTTTAGCAGCACACTTGCTTGTTCGGGACGCTGACAGACTGTAGGGAGTGAACGAGGATGATGATGGAGGTGGTGATGAAGACAAAGATCCACGTCTTTCTCTCCAGTTTTCCGAGTCGCTGCCGTTCCAACCGCGTTCCTTTCCACTCTGTGAACTCCACGACTACAACCAGACAAAAACCTTATTAAAAAGCCAGAAATTAAAACATCTATTGTTCTTCTGTGAAACTATTATTATAATAATAATACATCCGAAAAGCGCATTTGCCTAAATGTGACAGAAGTTTTACTACTGTACACTCTTAAAAATAAAGGTGCTTAAAAGGTTCTTCAAGAGATGCCATAGAAGAACAATTCAGTCAAAGGTCCTTTAAAGAACCATCTCTTTCTTATGATTTTATAATCTGAAGAACCTTCTTTTGCCACAAAGAACCTTTTGTGAAACAGAAAGGTTCTTCAGATGTTAAAGGTTCTTTATGGAACCAATTGGACAAAAAATTTTCTCCTGTGGCATCATGAAGTACTTTTAGTTTTAAGAGTGTGTGTCTCTTCTGCTCAGCTCAGTTCTGCATTTATTTGATTAAAAATACAGTCAAATTTTGTGAAATATAATTACAATTGAACAAACTTACAATCTTATCTACCATTACTTTTCTTCAAGAAGGACAGGTTAAATTAATCAAAAGTGACAGTAAAGACATTTACAATGTTACAAAAGATTTCCATTTATTATTCATCATGTTCTTTTGAACTTTCTATTCATCAAAGAATCCTGAAAAATGAAATGTATTGTTTTTTACAAAAATATGAAGCAGCACAACTGTTGTTAACATTGGTAATAATCAGAAATGTTTCAGCTTTGTTTCAAAAATTAAATGTTTACAAATTCAGCTTTGATCAAAGGAATAAATAAAATTTTACAATATATCCACATAGAAAACAGTTTTTTTTTTTTTTTAAATGTAATAATATTTCACAATATTATGTATTTTCTCTGTATTTCTAATCAAATAAAAGCAGCCTTGGTGTGACTTCTTTTATAAACATTGAAAATCTGAATTATTGCTCTTTTTTCACCTCCTGATCACTGTCTGCTTTATTTACATAGAATAGAGTAGCAAAACATCTGCTTTTGTGTTCCACGGCAGACAGAAAGTCATAAAAGTTTGAGTAAATGATGACAAAAGATTCATCTTTGATTAAACTACCCTTTACGAACAGATAAAGCACAATGGAAAGAAAGCAACACAAACAGATTTCAATAACTTTTCAATTTGAATCCTTCACAGGGCTTCACTTATTCTCAGAAATAATGTGATTCAAACAGCAGTAACAATCAAAAACAGATTCAATCAGTGCTGCAGTGCGGCGCTAAACCGCATCCATTGAGATCTTTAATTGAGAGAGTCTCATTATCCCAGCGGAGAGGAAATGAGGGAGGAAGTGCAGGGGGATGTGCTGCTCACTGTGTGCTCATACACGTCTGTGATTGGAGTTCAGAAACTTTTCTCCATGATTACACTGCTCTGAATGACAGACACCTGTGTGTGTGTGTGTGTGTGTGTGTGTGTGTGTGTGTGTGTGTGTGTGTGTGTGTGTGTGTGTGTGTGTTCAGACTGTATTCCACTGATCAGAAATAAATCTTTTCATATACCCATCACATACTCACACAGGTGGGTAATTGTGCAGTCTGTCATTTAGTACAAACACACACACACAAACACACACACACACACACACACACACTTGTGTTTAATATGTTTACACTCAGGAAATTTGAAGTTACTCATGGAAACATAACTTTAATGAACTTCATTCCATTATTGCTATGGCAAGGCTAAGATTACGTTTTAAAAGTTTTGGTCGGTAAGATTTTTAAAGGTTTTTGAAAGAAGTCTCTGAAACTTTTGTCATAATTTACTCATGTTATTTCAAACCTGTATGACTTTATGTCTGATTGTTGAACAAAAAGCAGATGTTTTGCTGCTCTTTTCTATGTTAGAAGGAGATCCCAAAATCCCAAAAGAAAAAAAAAATTGAATAATTAAGATTTTCAATGTTTTTGAAAGAAGTTTTTTGTGCTAATGACTCATAGTTTCGGGGTTGGTAAAATGTTTAAAATGTTTTTGAAGATATATTGTGAAATATTACTACAATTTAAAATGTGTTTTATGTGAATATATTGTAAAATGTCATTTATTCCTGGGATGAAAGCGGAATTTTCAGCATCATTACTCCAATCTTCAGTGTCACATGATACTTCAGAAATCATTATAATATGCTGATTTGCTGCTCAAGAAACATTTCTGATTATTATTAGTGTTGAAAACAATTCTGTTTCCTATTTTTTGTGGAAACTGTGAAACATTTAATTTTTCAAGATTCCTTGATGAAAATTTAAAAGAACAGCATTTATTTGAAACTGAAATATTTTGTAACATTCTAAATGTCTTTACTGTCACTTTAAATCAAAACACAAATAAACAAACCAAAAATTGGTGTATATGGTGTATCCTTTGTCAAAACAACTTGATATTTTACATGTCATGAAGAAAATGTGAGTGGCGTTTGTTGGTGCAAAACTCAGATGCTACTGTGTTGGCGCACATGCTGAACTTTGATACTGAGTTTTGAAAAGCCAAATTAGCTTTGTATAGAAAAAAAGTTCATAATTTAGAAAGCTAAAAGATTTCCTCCCACCAGCTACGGTCAAAGCACCTTGTTGTTCTTTCATTACGTGACTTTCCAGAACCTTCACCCTCTCTGATCCCGTCTGGTGGCATGAGCGAACATTGTTGGCTCTTTAACAAAGTGCTTATGCTTCTAAGTTAGTTTGGTTTAATGTGGCTGCTAAATGCATAAATGTGAATTAAATATTGAGGTGTGTACCTGCTGGTTGTGGTAGGGTCTGTAGCAGCGGCGGCTCACGGCTCTCAGCTCTTTCACAGCGTCAGTGGGCATCGATTTTGAGAAGCCCAAGCCACTCCAGGTGTCTGTAGGGGTTCGAACCTCAGTCACCACGGGCTTCTGCTGCATGGCTATCACACACACACAGGTTTTCACAGATTAAATCACAGGCATTATGAAACCCACACAAAATCGTGAATGCCTGGAAACATTACACACTCAGAACCACATCCAGATTTACACTGGCATACAACAGCAGCTCTAATTAATGTGTGTGTGTGTGTGTGTGTGTGTGTGTGTGTGTGTGTGTTTGTGTGTGTGTATGTGTGTGTGTGTGTGTGCGTGCGTGCGTGTGTGAGTGTGTGTGTGTGTGTATCCCCCTGCATTATTAACACCTGCCACCTAATTAACGCAACTTAATCAAAAGCAGTCATGCAGAAGAATGTGCTGCTACCTTTCCACATCTCTCTCTCTCTCTCTCTCTCTCTCTCTCTCTCTGTGTGTGTGTGTGTGTGTTTGTGTGAGAATGAAGTGGTTTAAATGGGAGTTTATTTAAAAGTCACTGTATCAGTTTCTGGAGTGTTTAGCAGGGTTATCATTAACTAAAAGTAAAATGAAAAACTAAGACAATTAACAAATGTAAATAAAATAAACGTTAAAATAAATGTTAACAAATAAATGAAAATATTACATGCAACTAATTTCATTTCAATTAGCTGGCAGAGCATCATTTCTTATTTTTTTAACTTGAAGTGCTAAAATAACTAAAAACTAAAATGTAAATAAAAATGAATAAGAAATATAGAGATATATAATGATAACCCAACTGACAAAATACACAACAAAATTACTAGAAATGAAAAATTAACTAAAATTAAAATGTGAACACAAAAAAGTAACAAAACAAGTACACTTATAATGTATAAATGCTTTACAAATTTAAATTATATTTTTATATATTTTAATATACATATATAATATTAATATATTAATATAACAATGAATATTTTTTCTATTAGCAAACTATCACACACACATACACTCACCTAAAGGATTATTAGGAACACCTGTTAAATTTCTCATTAATGCAATTATCTAATAAACCAATCACATGGCAGTTGCTTCAATGCATTTAGGGGTGTGGTCCTGGTCAAGACAATCTCCTGAACTCCAAACTGAATGTCAGAATGGGAAAGAAAGGTGATTTAAGCAATTTTGGTGCCAGACGGGCCGGTCTGAGTATTTCACAATCTGCTCAGTTACTAGGATTTTCACGCACAACCATTTCTAGGGTTTACAAAGAATGGTGTGAAAAGGGAAAAACATCCAGTATGCGGCCAGTCCTGTGGGCGAAAATGCCTTGTTGATGCTAGAGGTCAGAGGAGAATGGGCCGACTGATTCAAGCTGATAGAAGAGCAACTTTGACTGAAATAACCACTCGTTACAAACGAGGGTATGCAGCAAAGCATTTGTGAAGCCACAAAACACACACAACCTTGAGGGCGGATGGGCTACAACAGCAGAAGACCCCTCCGGGTACCACTCATCTCCACTACAAATAGGAAAAAGAGGCTACAATTTGCACGAGCTCACCAAAATTGGACAGTTGAAGACTGCAAAAATGTTGCCTGGTCTGATGAGTCTCGATTTCTGTTGAGACATTCAGATGGTAGAGTAAACAGAATGAGAACATGGATCCATCATGCCTTGTAACCACTGTGCAGGCTGGTGGTGGTGGTGTAATGGTGTGGAGGATGTTTTCTTGGCACACTTTAGGTCCCTTAGTGCCAATTGGGCATCGTTTAAATGCCACGGCCTACTGAGCATTGTTTCTGACCATGTCCATCCCTTTATGACCACCATGTACCCATCCTCTGATGGCTACTTCCAGCAGGATAATGCACCATGTCACAAAGCTTGAATCATTTCAAATTGGTTTCTTGAACAGGACAATGAGTTCACTGTACTAAAATTGCCCCCACAGTCACCAGATCTCAACCCAATAGAGCATCTTTGGGATGTGGTGGTGGACACAGGAGCTTCGTGCCCTGGATGTGCATCCCACAAATCTCCATCAACTGCAAGATGCTATCCTATCAATATGGGCCAACATTTCTAAAGAATGCTTTCAGCACCTTTTGAATCAATGCCACGTAGAATTAAAGCAGTTCTGAAGGTCGAAAGGGGGTCAAACACAGTATTAGTATGGTGTTCCTAATAATCCTTTAGGTGAGTGTTATTATTTTTTTTGTTTTGTTGTGTTTTTTTATATATTCATGATTTTATTTTTTTATTTTTCGCATATTTGTCACACTTAAAAGTTTCAGATCATTAAGCAAATTTTAATATTACACAAAGATAATGCAAGTAAATACAAAATGCAGTATTTAAATGATGATTTCATTTATTAAGGGAAAAAAAGCTGTCCAAACCTACCTGGCCCTATTTGAAAATGAATTGCCCCCTCCTGTTAAATCATACAAGAACTGATTAACCACATTATTTTAGAAAGCTGAATTAAATGTCACTAGTCACACATGGGCCTGATTACTGCCAGACCTGTTGAATCAAGAAATGACTTAAATAGAAGCTGTCTGACGACGTGGAGCAACACATCATGCTGCGGTCTAAAAAAATTCAATAACAGATGAGAAACAAAATAGTTGACATGTATCAGTCTGGAAAGGGTTATAAAGCCATTTCTGAGGCTTTGGGACTCCAGTGAACCATGGTCAGAGCCATTATACACAAACGGAGAACACTTGGAACAGTGGTAAACCTTCCAGTGGCCAGCCAACCAAAATTACTCCAAGAGCACAACGATGACTCGTCCAGGAGGTCATAAAAGAACCCAGAACAACATCTGAAGAACTGCAGGCCTCACTTTCTTCAATTAAGGTTAGTGTTCATGTTTAAACAATAAGAAAGAGACTGGGCAAAAATGGCATCCTTGCAGCTTTAGACCTGGATGACTTGCCATAACTGATGGAACCATGAATTCTGCACTCCTGAATCTGGAGGAGAATGTCCGGCCATCAGTTTGTGACCTCAAGCTCAAGCACACTTGGGTTCTGCAGCAGGACAATGATCCCAAAAACAACAGCAAGTCCACCTCTGAATGGCTCAAGAAAAACAAAATCAAGATTTTGGAGTGGCCAAGTCAAAGTCCGGACTGTGATGCAAGGCCATAAACAGTCCATTCATGCTCAAACCCTCCAATGTGGCTGAATTAAAACAATTCTGCAAAGAAGAGAGGGCCAGAATTCCTCCACAGCAACCTGAAAGACTCATTGCCAGTTATCACAAACGCTTGACTGCAGCTGTTGCTGGAAAGTGTGGCACAACCAGTTATTAGATTTAGGCGGCAATTACTTTTTCACGTAGGGCCAGGCAGGTTCGGACAGATTTTTCCCTTAATAAATGAAATCATTATTTCAAAACTGCATTTTGTATTTACTCGGGTTATCTTTGTGCAATATTAAAATTTGTTTGATGATCTGAATCTTTTAAGTGTGACAAATATTCAAAAAAAAAAAAAAAACAGGAAGGGGGCAAAAACCTTTTCACGGCACTGTACACACACACACACACACACACACACACACACAAAGTCGTTTCTTAGTAATTTTTGGTGAAATTCATGAGCAATTTCTAAGTGAAAACTGTTTTAATGTAAATCCTTTTAAATTATAGTAGAATTAAAGTACAGATATTCATTGTATCTCAATTAACAAGAGGTGCAGAAGAGCTGAATGTAGTGGAACTCGTCACACGTCTCGTCCTCTAGCCAGAATGATCTGATGTCAGGTTTCTCCGTGTGTTTTTGTGTGTGTGACTGTTCATCTGTCTGCATATTCAGTGGGTGGAGTGGCTGCACTCCATTATAAATCTGGCAGCGTGTTACTCTGAAATGGGTCCCTCTATCACCCTCTCTGGCACTGCGTAACGCTTAAATGGCTCCCCTATATCACCTCTCTGGCACACTCCAGCTCTTTAATCCATTTTGAGCTTTATACAGCATGATGAATGCCAAATAGATGGAGCCTGCAGCGGCACGAGTCCATCCAGCCACGGCCCACAATAACAATCTGAACTTAAATCACTTAACTTCAAGGCTTTTCATCGTCACATCCGATCACACAAAGAATATGCTTAAATGTGAGACACTGAAAATGTTGCAGAAAACCAGTCTGTAATATGCTGAGCTGATCTTGATCAGTAAAACTCTGGAGTAAATATGAGATTTACAATTATTATATTATTGTCACACATGTAGGGTCAAAAATTATCAAAGACTTCTGTTTTCCTGTCCCAAACTATCTTGAGTAACAAAAGGGCCATTTGGCATTCCTGAAGGCACAGAATTGCTGATATCGATCAAGGCCTGTAGGCCAACATGTTTATACATCGGGGGTCTGCTAATTGTCACACCTTTTGCACAGTGGGTGAAGCTGTAGTCTGCTGATTGGTCAGTTTGGAATGTCTCACATTTGGGTTTCAGTCACATGGTCAAGGAAGGGATAAAAGAAGACTGTAAATGTTGCTCTGTCTCTTTCTCTCTGCTGGCTTTTCTTTGCTGGGAGCTCTCTTCTCAGGGCTCTGCCCTCTGCCCTCTCTCCCTCTTTTTTCTCCCTCTTTCCATCTTCCCCTCTCTCTTTCTCTCTCAGGTAATTTTACATACATGTTAGGTACATTTAACTATATGTTTTACTATCCTTCATCTATTTTGTAACCAATTCAAGTGTAAACCATAACAAAATACTGTTGTTAAACCATTTCAATTATTAATTATGTGCTAACTAATCTTGATTCAATATTAACTTTGAAGTGCTACCTATTGCAATACAATATAGTCACTTAATAGCAACGCTCTCCCACATATTTAGCTATTGTAACTGCACTTATTTCCGTCGTTGGTATAAGTGGCAGTGGGTGGTAACAGACTAGAAATGTACAGTTTTATACCATCGTGCTGATAACGTTTCTTTAGTCCTTCGGCAATCCTACAGCCTGAACCACTGTAGGGAAACCACCCTTACAGATGGTGCCGAAACCCGGGATCCCTTGCAGTGAGTTTTCTGAGATTTACTTTGGTTGGTCATCAGAATGAGGATTTTTTCATAGTTGATCTTGTGAATGGATTATAGCTGGCCTTCTGATTGCGGACTTGGTAAGTATGTTTTCATTCTCCATTTTGCATGATATAGTAATTAGAAGGTTGAAAGTAGCTTCAGTAGTCCCATTACTGTACAATCCAACAGACATTCAGATTATCTCCTCAGGGATGGAAGGGAAAATCTCTAAAAGCAAGTGATGCATTGTTTGCTTTATGGAGCAAAAAACTTGAGCCTACCTTGTGCAAACTCAAGAAAGAATATGTTGATACTAGATGTTCAGATGATGAAATGTTCAAATGGTGGGACATAATTGGTAAGCATCAAAAGAAATCAAAACATGGTGAAATAATTGAGGCTTTAAACTTCATAAGCTGTACTCGGCTATGTGATTTGATGAAACATCTATCTTCAAGTATAGATGCTAATTGTAAAGAACTGCATTCTTAAAATGCAGAAATACAAAAGTCAGAGGCAATGATTCAGGATCTTCAATCACAGCTAGATAAATTACTAGCTGAACAGTTAGCTCTGAGTGAAAAATGTAAAAAAATCACAAGGGCACCATTGCAGATCTTAAGGCTAAGCTAAATGAACAAGAGTTCATGTCTCCCAAAACACTTAACAGTGATGGGGCTAAAAAGCATGTTCACTTCTTGGAAGAGGTGACTTCTTGTGATAATTCTAGAACTTTTAGTTCAGAGGAAGCATGTGCCACTGCTCAAAAAAGTGTGCCGATTTCAGTTCTTAAGGTGATGCAGCACCGTAATAGCGCAGAGTCGTGGACCAGAACGCATGGTGTAAAGAAAGCATTAGAGAGTCATGAAAATCCTCAAACTTCAGGAGAACACAGCGACAACCCTGTGGCAAAGATAGCAGGTTTTGTAATTCCTGTCACAAAATAGGCCATACAGAGGAAAAATGCTGGTCACTGGGTAGGTGTAGACCTCCACCTTATTTTCAGAAAGATAGGAAACCACTTTCTAAAGGCAGAAATCAATGCTCATTTGCAGGTAAAACTCTTAGTGAGTTGACTGCATTGTTCATGCAAGGCCTCCAGCTACTGACTTCACTTGCTAGTGGTTTAGCAGTTTAATAGCAGATAGTTTAATATGTTAACATCCAAATGTCAATTATCCTGTTTGTATTTTCAAATTTGTAATTGCGCTAAACACATTGTGTGCATAAAGCACATTATAGTTGTTTGTATAACTACATGTGTACAAAGACTAGTTGAGTTTATTCTTTTAAAATACATGACTGCTTTACTGTAAGTGTGTGAAACACTTAGGTTTAAGGTTGTAGATGCTATGCATCTAGACCATGTGTCTTGTTTGAAATTGGAATAACTGTAATACTGGAATTGTATAGCAATTTCAAGTTGAATGTGTGTCTATGCTGAGTTTTGTTTGTCTCCTGAGTGGTACACTCTGCTATTTTCCATATAGCTGCAGTCAAGCCATGTACAGGAGCCTAGAATTGCCATGGGGCCACAGTGTGATTCACAATTGTCTTAACAATGAAAATGCCTTTCCTCACAACAGGATCCAATACCTCTGAACTTGGCATTTCATCATGCCCCTTAACAAAAAACATTGGTATTGAAGCATTTTGAGCCAGATCACACACCACATACTCACATTCTCAGGCTGGCTCCCTGTTACTACAGGACTAAATTTGCATCACAATTGTAAAACTTCCCTGTCTTTGTTTGGAGCATGATTACACTTACACATAGCCACAGCTAAATACAGACACACAGATAACACCATTTGATCTTCACACACAGGATCAAATCTGTCTGATACTGCCTCAAAAATGTATGCAAAAAAAAAATGCTTTTAAGTCTATACATCCAGACTGTATTATAATTGTAGATTTCATCCCATTATCATTTGTTTTGTTTTCTTTGGGTTTACCTAATCACTTAGTTTTGTTCCTCAAGTTTGAGATGTAAATTAGTATTTCTCATTCTTCCCCAAGTACAAACATTTTCATTGATATGTCATGTAATTAATTTGATTTCTGTTTCTTTGTATGTTGTTCATTTCAGTTGCAACAATAATTGGTTGTTTTTGAAATTTTTATTTTTTTTTTTTGTCACACTGAATATTTGCTGATACTCTTACTGATGAAGGGGGGTGTTAACAATAATTGTTAATTTTATTATAATGCAATTATTTTTATGTTTCCAAAAACAGTTTAAGAGCTTTTTCAGATCATCTTTTGTTCTCACTTGACCATCTTTTTAAGTACATCAATTTAAGGGCCTTTTGCCAGAGACAAATTCAATCTGACCACATCAAATGTCTGACCAATGCTAAATGCCATGTTATTTTTACTGTTTGTTGTGCCATATGATCTTTTTAAATCACATGATCCCTGCTGCATAAGTTCACATCCCGTGTCCTGCTTCAGAAAGAGGAACACTGGGGTTCTACCCCACTTCAGTGCTTGCTCTTGTGGAGGTGTGAAGTATTCGATGGACGATTTGCATATCTATGAAGGATGCAACACCATCTGAGGAAGATCTCTCACACAGGACTGAAAGGAGAACAAAGACTGACCAGCTGCAACTGCAACAAGTCTAGACCAGAAGTCTGAAGATGACATCTGCACACAACAGAAATCATATTTCTATGGACTGTGTCACCTTTTGCCTCTTTAGGTGTGGCCAACGGGTGCCAAGGGGGGTCATGTCTTTCCCAAAAATTATCAAAGACTTCTGTTTTCCTGTCCCAAACTATCTTGAGTAACAAAAGGGCCATTTGGCATTCCTGAAGGCACAGAATTGCTGATATCGATCAAGGCCTGTAGGCCAACATGTTTTTACATCGGGGGTCTGCTAATTGTCACACCTTTTGCACAGTGGGTGAAGCTGGTAGTCTGCTGATTGGTCAGTTTGAATGTCTCACATTTGGGTTTCAGTCACATGGTCAAGGAAGGGATAAAAGAAGACTGTAAATGTTGCTCTGGCTTTTTTCTCTCTGCTGGCTTTTCTTTGCTGGAGCTCTCTTCTCAGGGCTCTGCCCTCTGTCCTCTCTCCCTCTTTTTCTCCCTCTTTCCATCTTCCCCTCTCTCTTTCTCTCTCAGGTAATATTTTACATACATGTTAGGTACATTTAACTATATGTTTTACTACCCTTCCTCTATTTGTAACCAATTCAAGTGTAACCATAACAAAATACTGTTATTAAACCACTTCGATTATAAATTATGTGCTAACTAGTCTTGATTCAACATTAACATTGAAGTGCTACCTATGGTAATACAATATAGTCACACAATAGCAACGCTCTCCCACATATTTAGCTATTGTAACTGCGCTTATTTCCGTCGTTGGTATAAGTGGCAGTGGGTGGTAACAGACTAGAAATGTACAGCTTTTATACAGTTTTATACCATCGTGTTTCTTTAGTCCTTCGGCAATCCTACAGCCTGAACCACTGTAGGGAAACCACCCTTACACACACCCAAACTTCAATGTAAATTTTTTCCTTCGAGGCGTCATTAGGGCGCCGCCCCGCGCCAATATTATTTTTTATTATTTATTATTTTTTATTATTTATTATATTGTATTATGTTATATTATTTGAATGTTATCAGTTGTCATTTTTCATTTTTGATTAATGATTTAATGAATAACTCAGGTTGCCAGAAGCTTCTTTTTTATAATACATAATAAATGCACCCATGATGTATAAATACTTTACAAGTTAAAACAATATTTTTATTATTTATTAATTTTAATATTTACTATTTTCAAAACAGTATATTATATTAATAATATGCAGTATATAGGTCATATAAAAGTATATAAAACTGAACAAATTAGAAAATATATTTCTTATATTATACTGTACTATTTAAAAATAAAAGTATATAAAATTATAATAAAGACAAAATCATACACAATTCTAATTATACAATAATATTTTATACCATTTTATATATTTCTAGATGACTTGGTAGTAGTAATAGTAGTAACAAAGAAAAATGTGTTTAATTATCATAAAATAAAGCCACACTGCAAAAAATGTTAAATTTACTTCATCATTTCTATTATATATTCTATTATAATATATAATTTATTTTATTTTTGTATATTATATTATATTATATTATATTATATTATATTATATTATATTATATACTTCATCAATATTATTATATATCAAGTTATCAAGTTATCAATTGTCTTTTCACACTGTTTTAAGTCCTACAATAAAGAAAACATACAAACCTTGAGTTGCCAGAAGCTTCTTTCTCTCATATTCATGATCCTGTTCAAATAAACAGCAAACAAAAACCATTTCAATAAACCATTAAGACAAGTTATTTGTGAATTGTAACTGAGAGCTAAATCTGACAAGACAAGTCTTTCTGAAAAAAAAAACTATTCATACAGAAGATGCAATACATTTACAACAAGCAGTTTTGTTTTGATTTTAAAAATGTGAAAGTGCTTTACCTCATTATTAGTGTCCACAGATGGGAATATTCTCAAACTACAGCGTCTGTCTCTGTTCAGATAAAAACCATCCACCTCCACTCTCACTGACCTGAAACACACACACACACACACACACACACAATAAGAGAGCTTCATTCAGTGCTGTAAATTATTCTAGACCGGAATCCAGAGCATCGTCTGCCTGTCTGTCCTAACGCTGTCTGTTCAGGACAGAGGTTTTTACCTCTCCGGCATGAGCAGCGGGTTCGGCTCCCTTAAGGCCTCTGATTGGCTGCCTCTCCTCGAAGAGACAGTCGGCTTGACGACGACTTCTCTGACCTCTGTGACCTCCGCATGTGGTGTGATGGAGGACTCCGTCTCTGCTTGTGTCGGCTGATCTTCAGTCTCTGGAATCTGATACAATTACATGATCAAAGTTTACTGTTTACAGTAAATGTAAATTACTTTAGCATTTTATTAAATGCATATTTAAATAGAAGATATATAAGTAGCATATAAGTTTGTACAATAAGCTCATCAATTAGTATGATCCTACAGATTTCTATACAACTACAACTATACAGCTTTCTTTACACTGTTTGAGATACTGTACTGTATATCACAATTCAAGGCATTCAACGAGACTTTCCATTTCTTCCATTTGCAAAGTGTCATTATTTGACTAGACTGACAAATTTTAAGACATTTTTACACAAATCTGCATGTAAAAAATGCAGAATTACCTTATTTCAAATGACATTTTTTTTTATTCTCAATTCTATTGATCATAATGAACCTGAAAATGTCAGTTTTAAACAGTTGTGTTGGTAATTCCAATTATTTCTAATTCTCATTACATTTGAACAAAAATATTATTAAATATGAATATTATTATTAATATTTAAAGTGTTATTTAAATCAGCATGAAAATTAAAAGCAGCAAATAATACATCTATGATGTATGGATACCATTTTAAATGCTATTTTATATATTTTAATATTAAAAATATTAGAATACATATTTTAATAACTTAAAATCATAATTTTAATAATATAATTAATTTAGATATCATTTTAGTAATTATATTTTATAAATAAAACATTCTTATTATTATCTATGTATTTTATTTAATTATTTATTTTATTCTATTTGAATTATGGGGTATTATTATTTGTATTAGAATGTTGTTGTCAGGTGGTGTTCATTGGTTTGTCTATTATGAACATCATGTTCATCCAAACCTTCTCTAATTTGGATTCCACTCCTTTGATTCCTATCCGTCCATCTTCTGAGGAAACAGTCAATCCGGGAGGAGGCAAGGGGCGGGGCTTCCCAGAGAGAGAGCCAATCATGGCCTCAGGAGAGGGCACAGCACCTGAAGATTGACACAAAAGATGAAGATTGGTACAAAAAACATACCATTCATTTAACAAAACAAACAAGCATGAGTGAAACTAAAGAGGACACACACACACACACACACACACACACACACCTGTCTCAGTGAGGCGCAGCTGCTGCATTAGCACATTGATCCAGTAGCTTGTGATGCCATTATTGGCCACCAGAGGGTCCACCGGGGTCTTGGTCACCTCGAACACATTCTTGGTCGTCATGGAAACCTCAGTGGAGTCCAGGCCCAGCAGCAGACGTCTGGCCTCATAAAGACTGCCAATGTTCCTCTCCAAACCTTTAACGACCACCGACTGGAAACAAACACTTTAAAGAGTTACCATTTAACACCTCATATGCAAAAAATAAAAAAATAAAAAATCATAATAGTAAATAACAGTATAAAAATATATAATTGTACAGTGAATTCAGAAAGTGTTCAGACCCCCTTCACTTTTTTTTTTTTTCAATTTTATGTTGCGGCTTGATACTGCAATTGTTTAAATTCATTTTCTTTTCTCTCATTAATCTACACTCTGTACCTCACAATGACAAAGTGAAAACAGAATTTTAGAAATGTCTATAAATTTATTAAAAAGAAAAAAAAAAGAACACATCTTAAAACTACCTCACCACACTAGCCATACTACTAAACATTGTGTTTAGTGCATCTTAACTCATAGAATAGTACATTGAGAACAGTATGTCAGCAGTGTCTGAAAGGTGTCATATTTTTGGTGAATAATGAGCTATGCATGGCTTTTGCTTTAATATGACCCATACCCCATGCTCTTTGAACCAAAAATAGAAATGATGAAACATGTGAAGGTAATGAATGCAGTGAGTTTACTGCTGTCAATGTGAACGGCCCTCAACATGATGACTGGGGTTTTAGAAAGTAAAAGTATGAAACCGTAACTGTAGTCTATAAATTTGTATGCATGTTTTTGGTGACAGGTGCATTGTGGGAGCTGTGCTGCAGTACCTTTGCTGTCTGCTTGACCTTGGGTTTGACGCTGATAAAAACACCAAGGTTGTGCATCATCTGAGCGAGTTTCCGCGGGTCAGACTCTCCCTCGTCCTTCAAATCAAACATCAGGCAGACGGGCAGACAGTCCTGAACGGGAAAACACACACACACATCACACCAGCAGGAGACCAACACATGGATATAGTCTCATCCAGATGTGTCACATTCATTCATCGCAGAGGAAATGTACTTCATGACAAATGTCTATTGTTTATTGTACTCTAAGCATACTGTGTGTTGTAATCCTGTCAGAATTGGGTGTTTGTGTTCTATTTTCACATTAAACGACATTTGCTTTGATATTTCCTAATGCAATTACTTTTAGACTTTTGTAACTGGGACACACTGTACATGTTTTCTGGGGCCAGTATTATGGGGAGTCTATACATGCTGTACATGTTGTCTGGGGCCACAGTATATAATGACTGAACGATAGAAAATTCTTCACACACCATTAGACATGCATAAACGCTGATTTTTTGATATGTTATTTTTTTTGAAAATAATAAAACTCATGAATGTGAAAGAAGCACTTTGGGAGAAATTACCTGTTAATTATAATGAGTTCAGACTGACCCAGTGTTATTTCAGTATCAGTAATATACTATTATATTATACATATATATATAGTAACTCTCTCTCTCTATTTTAGTGCTCTCAAACGATTAATCACATCCAAAATAAAAGTTTTTTTTTACATAATATATGTGTGTATACTGTGTATATTTATTAGGTATACATAAATACCATGTATATATTTAAGGAAAATATGTTATGTTTACATATTAAATATATTTAAATATAAAATAAAATATAAGAATATGGATATATAAATGTATAAACGTAAATATTTTAAATATATACTGTATGTGTGTATTTATATATACATAATAAATATACACAGCACACATACATATATAATGTAAACTAAATCTTTTGGATGCGATTAATTTCGATTAATAATTTGACAGCACTACTCTATTTATTATGTATATATACTGTAAAGACACGCACATAAAGTATATATTTTGAAAATATTTACATGTATTCACATGCATATATTTATATTCATAGAATTTATATTATATACAAATATATTTAATAAGCATATCATATTTTTCTTAAATATATGCATGTGCATATGTGTGTGTTTTAGAGCTGTCAAACGATTAATCGCGATTAATCGCATCCTAAATAAAAGTTTTGTTTACATAGTATATATGTGTGTATACTTTGTATATTTATTATGTATATATAAATACACACACATGCAGTATATAATTTGAAAATATTTACATGTATATATTTATATTCATATAATTAATATTATATTTAAATACATTTAATATATAAACAGCATATTTTTCTTAAATATATACATGCATGTGTGTATTTATATATACATAATTTTGGATGCAATTAATCGTGATTAATCGTTTGACAGCACAAAAAAAATGTATACTTAATTTTATTTCAATTAAAGTTTATTTTATTTAAATTATCAATTATTTTTTCCTATTTTATTCTGATCTATTTTTATTAGTTCTAGTTTTAGTTTATGATAATAACACTGGATTAAACCAAACCCTAAAAACATTTTGTATTTATAGATTTTTTTTTTTTTTAAATAAACTTAACTTATGAGTCTTTTCTCTTTCGATTTATTATTACAGTTAGTTGACAAAGCATCATTTCTAATTTTCATTTAGTTTAGCTTGAAGTTAAGAAATTGACTAAAACTAACATTGAATTTAAAAAAATATATATAAAAAATATATACTGTAGACATATTTTAAAAAAAATAAAATAAAAATGACAAAACAGCAAAAATACAAAAAAATAATAATAAAATAAAAAACATAAAAAATTACATATATTTCTTTTAAATATTAATAAAAACTATTGTAGAATTTTAACACCAAAATAACCCTGTATCTCACTTCTTGTGAACATTACATACACAAACTGAGCTCAACACACAAACACAGGTCTATACCATGAGCTGCTGTCGAGCGACACACACTCCGTCGGCCGTGCCCTGGATCAGCAGCGAGGGTGTGTGCTGCGGAGCGCTGAGGTCAGGCAGGATGATCTGCGTGTGCGTCTGATGCATGACGGTCAGGAAGTTGGCTCCGTTCTGACCCAACAGGAGGTGCTGCTGCGAGGTCACATCCAGCTGTGTGCTCACCATCACCCCTGTTACCCCGGCCAGCGCCTCCGTGCCCAGCAGCAACTCCATCAGGACGCAGGTGGCCTTCTGCAGAGGTCAAAGGTCAGTTATTGATGCTGCATGCGGCGCTATGCCATGTGTGACGGCGAGCGTCACCCTTGACGGCAGCGGCGTTTCCCTGTGTTCCTCTCACGCTGCAGGTGCTGCAGTAGAGTTTGGGCTGCGTCCTGAAGCTGACGCTCACTCCAAATGCTTGAGCCACGTGCTGAATCACCGGCGAGCCCGTGTCACACACCACACCTCCCACAAGGGTCACAGGCAGGTCAAAGGTCAGCACCAGGGGCTGCAGGTCCTGCAAATCAGATTCACGTGCACACACACGTAAAACACATATTTGAATCTAAATATATCAATCTTGAATACAAAGCCATATATCTGAATATAATGAATATTTATTATAAACACATTTTATTTTCAATAATGGTGATTCTGCTTAGATTTTCATTATTACAGTACAGGATTTTTTAAAATGTAAATCAGCATAAAAAGTAGCATGACAAATACTAGCATAATGTACAAAATTTTACAAATGTGTATTTTTAGATTTTTATATATGCATATGTAATATTATATGAATATATTAATATTGATATAATAATTTAATATTTTATTATGTTATATAATATTGATATTATATATTAACCATTTATTGTAATATATGTATATTATTTATATTGTAAGTATATGTGTAACTAAATATTAAAATTGTTAAATTATCACAAAAATAATATTAAATTAAAGTATCTTAATGGTCATAAAATTTCATTGCTGTAGTACTATATTTTTTTTAAAGCATCATTCAAGTTAAAGGTAGCATAATAGAAATGACCATAAAGTATAAATACGTTACAATTTTTTTTATTATTTATTAATTTATTATTAATTTGTAATATTATATCAATAAATTCAAATTAACATTATCTAAAATAAATAAATTAAAATAAAATAAAATATAAAAATATAGTATAAAAATTAAACTTATTTTATTTCAGCTAGCTGCCAAGGCAACATTTCTCTTTTTTTGTTTTCTTCTCTTGCTAAAATAACTAAAACTTAATAAAGTAAAAACTAAAACAGATGAAAAAATATTAAAAAACAAAACTGATCCAAAACTGATCCGAAAGGAAAATACACCTTTTTCCTATAGATAATAATAATGAGTGAAAATATTGTTTTCAGTGATGTGCAACCTATATACATATCAGTTGACACCTCACTAAAGGCATATTATAACCCTCTTATGGTCTTGATATTTCTTCTTTCTTTCTTTCTTTCTTTCTTTCTTTCTTTCTTTCAGATTATGAGGTGATTTATAACCAAGACACATCTCAAACATAAAAATCTTTTTAAAATAAATAAATAAAAGAAAAAAAATCTAAATATATGAATACTTATTATAAATTCACATGTTTGAATTCACATAAATTCACGTGGTTTGTATATATTGATGTTGATGACATTAATGTTAATGAGTCACTGACCCGGATCTGTCTCCTGGCAGGATGCCACCCCTGAACCGGACCAGCGATAGACACCTGCAGGTATATACTTACTTTTATATAAAACTCAAATGAATGATGTAGTATGTAGTGTGTACAACTGCAGTATGCTACAACTGTGAGGGAAGTGAGTACCTGGTTGCTCTTTTCTCCTGCGGTTGTTGTTCCGGTTGGAATCGGGGAAGTGAATGTGGCAGGAAGTGTTTGTCCTCACATGACCTTTCTTAATGGTCCCGCCTCCTTTCCCCGATCACATGAGGGTGCTCCGTGTGGGTGACGTCCATCTTCAGCGTGACTTTATTCAACCTGTGCACAGGAGGGCTTCTGTGAGATCACCACAGGACGGATGAACAGAGAAGTCAAAGAAGCTCAAACCTCACCTTAGTCTCTAGAAGCTCCAAAATCTTGCGTTGGCCTCCCTCCAGAAACATTGCTCTCTTCCCCTCCACTTTCACATGACGATTCTAAACAGAAATACACAAATCATCATGCATTTTACTTCTATAACTCCAACAGTGGAAAACAACCTGTAGACTGGGATCATAAAAATGCCGACTTTATTTTTTGTTGTCGGCGTGTAAATGGGTAAAAATCATTTACCGGAGATGGAGATAGTCATAGCATTTCAAAAATATTATGAATATATCCCGTACAGGTCAAAAGTTTGGAAACAATTACTATTTTTAATGTTTTGCAAGGAAGTCTCTTCTGTTCGACTCACGCCTGCATTTATTGAACAAATATACATGAAAACAAACAGTAATTTTGTGACCACCCCAATATTATTAAAACTTCAACTAATAGTTTTCTATTTGGAAGTATACTTTAAAAAAAAATAATTGATTTCCTGTGATGCAAAGCGAATTTTTCAGCATCATTAGCCCAGCCTCCAGTGGTCACATGTGTAACATCCATGTCTATCAAATGACCCATTTAGAATCATTCTACTATTCTGATTATTATGAGTGTTGGGACAAACAGTTCTGCTGTCTATATTAGATTTGATGACTATAAAAGGTAAAAAAGAACTGCATTTATTCAAATAAAAAAAAAAAATTCTTAATAATAGATATTCTAATAATATATTTTTCTTTACTATCACTTTTTATCAAGTTAAAAACGTATCCTTGCTGACTATAAAGTATTGATTTTATTTAAAAAAAAAAGAGAAAGAAAATAATAATGTACTGACCCCAAATTACTGACCAGTAGTGTATATGTTTATTACAAAATATTCGTATATTTGAAAACATAGCTTCTTGTTTTTTTTTTTTTAATTTTTAATTCATCAAAAGTATCCTAAAAAAAAGTATCACATGTTTCGGTGAAAAAATATTAAGCAGCAGAGAAACTGTTTCCAACTTTGCTAATGAATCATCATATTAGAATGATTGTCTAAAGGATCATGTGATAATGATCCTAAAAATTCAGCTTTGCATCCACAGAAATAAATGATAATTTAAAGTATTAATAAATTTAAAAACAATATTTTAAATTGTAATCATATTATCACAATATTATATTTTGTTTATGTATTTTTGATCAAATAAATGCAGGCTTTGATGAGCAGAAGACAACACTTCTTTCAAAAACAAACACAAAAAAAACATTTAAAAAAAAAAATAGTAATGTTTCCAAACTTTTGAACCTTGTACTGATATATAAAACTATTCTAATCTAATAATATATATTATATAATATAATAGTATATATCTATATATCTAGTTTTTTGTTTTTTTTTTTGTTTTTCTTTTTTTGTTTGATTTTATTGTGAACAATTCATCAGTGCATGTTACTTACTAAGACATTTGTTGAGAAAGTTAATAGTTGGTTTAAAAATATTATCTGCATATTCAAACTTGGTGCATGAAGATGCAACCATCTGAAATAAAATAAACAACAATTAAAATGAAATTAACAATAAAATAAAAGAAGATATAAACATCTTTAATATTTTAGTTTATTTAAGGTGTGAACCACCCTTAAATATGTCTAGGGTTTAAGTTTTAGCAAGGTTTGTGCATTTTGTCACTTTTTTTAACATATATAAAATATATCAAATTGTATGTATATATATTTTTATATATATATATAAATATATATATCTATTTTAATTTTTAAAAATAGCTTTAACTTTTAAGTAAGGGTGATGGTTTTAGATAGGATTAGGCAATCAGATTTCAACAAGAGGTTTTAAAAATTTGGCAGGGGTCAAAAACGGGCACAACAACGAACACCGGCTGTAAATGTCAGGCAAGATGGCAGATAGCATGGTTGGTACGTGTTATTGGTTTTTTGGATTGGTTGTATATCATGTTAGTTGAGATTGGTCAATTGAGAAAAACTACAGACGCCAAAAAAATAAAAATACCCCCCCAAAAATACAAATACAGGTCTGTTTTTCATTTTTTTTTTCGTTTTAGTCATTTTAGTACTTCATCTTAAACTAAACAAAATGTTGCCTTGGCACTTAAGTGAAATAAAATAAGTTTAAGGTTTAATAGATTTGATTTCAGATGGTTATTTTATTTCAATTAACATAAATGTTTTATATTTAGTTTATATCAGCTGACCTAAACCCTAAAAGAGAACATGTTGCATTTATAGTAAAAAAAAAAAATATATATATATAATAATAATAATTATTTTTTATTTGTGAGTCATTTTTCTAAATTCTTATTATTTTGTAGAAGTAATGTTTTTTTTTGTTTTTTTTTTTTTTATGGTTATTTTTGTCAAGATTATTATTGTTTTTTGATAATAAAAAAAGCAGACTTTGGGCTTTAACCCATATGACTTTAGCTTAAACATCATCTGCATATTCAGACTTGCGGCATGAAAATGCATTGCGTCACTCTTTATATCCCCTTTATGGTGCTTTTGAACTTTTTGGTCATTGTATGTAAAACAGCAGCCTGGACATTTAACGTCTCTTTTTAGGTTTGGACCAACATGAGGGTGAATAAACGATGACAGGAGCGTGACAGTACTCACCTTTCTTTGATTTGGCACCGATCTTCAGCTTGGATGGCCATTTCACCTGCGTGTGTAGTGTTTCTCTCAATCACCTGAGACAATGAGTGGTGTGAGGAAGAGAAACTCACGTTTCAAAAGACATTCAATTTGCATCTTCACATCCTCCAGATTCAACATAGACAATGGCTCATTAGCATCTCAAAGCTCTTAGTTTTGCCTTCACAAAGGCAAATCTGTTCTGTGTGTTTGGGACAAAATCACTTCAGTGACTTTTTTCTTTCTCCCTATTTAACAAAAGACCAGAAAACTGAGAAGAAAAAAAAATCGGTATGTGATCTTCATACTGAGACACCAGAGGATCTCAACAAACACATGCACACGTTTGTTGATGTTTGCAGATGGCAGCCGTTTTGGCAGGATTATGAACGTTTAAATATGAAAATGTGAATGAAGCCCATATCAGGAGCTGATCAAAGATGAATTCATATCAGAGTCATTATAGGTAACCACTAAAACCAAAAAACACATTTTCATTACTGGAAATAAAATATACAAAAACTGAAATTAAATATATAAAACGTATTAGACTTAGATCCCAACATTTTTCATTTTTGGTACTAAAACAACTAAATATATTTAATCTAAAACTAATAATAAAAAATAAAAATGACACAAAAATGACTAAAACTTTAAATTTTTTAATTTTTTTATATTTAAACATTAACAAAAAATATAATAAAATATCACTGACAATAATATATCGAGCAATAATATTAGAGTTGTTTATTAGAAATCTTCCCGTTTTCTTACCTTCTGGAAGAACGCCTCACCTGACAGTCCAGAACCTTCTGCAGGAGCTAAAGACAAAGAGAAGGGAAGATTTATACACCATATTCATATTTAAAACATTATAAACAAAATTTATTTTGTAAAATATTTTATAAAATATCTTTAATTATACACGATACAAAATATAAAAAATATAAATGGAATTTAAATATTATACTACACATTTTTCAAAGTTTTTAAATGGTTTAATTATATTGCATGTTTTGCATTCATAAAAGCATATTTTGTTCATATTGTGCTCTGTTTTAACATGATCTATTCGAAACTTTATGTAGACAATAAATAGGCTATATGATACTTGATTTGCTTTACTGAAAATGTAAATGTTACTGATATAAACAAAAAAATTAATTTAGTTACAGTGTGTTTTTATTTATTGGTTTGATAAATATCTAAATAAACTACACACCACAAACATCTAGTCTCAAACAGAGTTCAAACATGTAAAGGCATGTGGGTGTGTGTGTGTGTGTGTGTGTGTGTGTGTGTGTGTGTGTGTATGTGTGTGCGTGTGTGTGTGTGCGTGTACCTGGTACTCCTTACATTATGGGGACCTAATGTCTCCACAAGGATAGTTATACCAGCAGTTTTTCACCTTGTGGGGACCTTTTTTTCGGTCTCCATGAGGAAAACAGCTTATAAACCATACAGAATGAAGTTTTTGAAAAGTTTTGTGTGAGGGGTAGGTTTAGGCCTAGGGTTTAGTTAAAGAGATAGAAAATACAGTTTGTACAGTCTGAAAACCATTACGCCTATGGAGAGTGTCTGTGTGTGTGTGAGAGGGTGGTAAAGTTAAACACATTTGCCCCAGAGTGACATTTACAGGGTTAGGGTGAACATCCCTCCTTTCATTAACTGCTCTTCATCGCTACGGGTTACACGGCTCTGCAAGCAGAATGACCTGAACAACCCCCGTGTGTGAGTGAGTGTGTGTGTGTGTGTGTGGTGGTGTGCGCGTGTGAGTGAGTGTGTGAGTGAGTGTGTGTGTGTGTGTGTGTAAAAGAAAAAGCCCCCAAAGCTGCTTCTGAGAAACGGCGTCAAACAGCAAAGTTATGTTAGAGCAACCGATGCTGACGCAAAACTAATTCACCTCCCTGTGAAAGAAGCAAACACAGCGAACTAAAGACACAATGAGCAGAAACACAGACGACTGAAGCAAGAATCACTGTTAAAGTGGAGTGTGTGTGAAGTCCAAGCGTTTGAGATCCAGACACGAGCGATTCCTCATATCTTGTGTGTTTATGTGGAGAGCTGTGCTTGCTAAGTAATCAGAGGCACCTTTTTTTCAAAAACAATACTGTTTCTAATTCTAAGGAACTTTAGGTGAAAGATCTGATGTGAGGTTCATCTTAAAGTTAACTCCTCCAATAAGTCCGATGAGAAGGAGGAACTTCTGAACTTCTATACCAGATCAGTACAAAAACAATCTTTGCTTTGCTTTCTCTCTGACAAGCTCAATCTTGTCACTCGCTCTCATCTCTGAGGGATTTGAATGCCAACTCCAGCTCGTGTTGAGAATCATTGAGGAGGTTAAAACACGACTCCAGAATCTTCCCTGGACAGCTTCATGAGTAACAGACCATTGTTAAACCTTTTGTTCATCACAGCAGACGTGCCACAACAAACGGGCCACATCCACTAACGCTCCCTAACATCACATTCTCAGTGCATTCAGAAGGACCATGTTGTGCTGGAAAAACCATGACAGGTGGTTTCCATTGTGCATGCACAGGTTAATGAAGCTTTCTGTGACTAATTGAACAGAAAACCCATGACAGATTACCGTCATCGATCAAAACACTGACCCGGTACAGCATGAGCTCCAGCCTTCTTCCGGTCGATTCCGGAATCTTCTCCTCCACACACTCCGGGTCTGAAGGCTCCTGGAGTTCAGCTCCTTCATCCTCCTCGTCCTCCATCCTCCTCGCTCCTTCTTCTGGTTCTGGTTATTTGCAAGGGTTCGTGTTCTTCTGGTCCTAAGCTTTGCGGTCCGTCGCAGGACCTGGTTCCAAAGGAGACCTCTGGAACAGAGCTTGCCATGTCTCTGAGGGCCGCCATAGTGAGAGTGTGTGTGTCCGTCAGTGTGACCAAGGAAACAAGAAAAAGAGGGGCCCTGACACACACACAAACACACACACACACCTCAGAAAAGAGCAATATAGCACCATCACACCCCTCTAACACGACAACATGACGAACAGGACAATCTCAGTGAGACCACAGCTGAGAACTTTTGTGATCACTGTTTGTTTCTCCTAAAATAAAAGAGGCTCAAACGAGTCACTACCCAGCTAACACGAGACACGTTGTCGCAAGGTTCTAAACAGCAACGTTAATAGAACTGTTTGCTCAGCATTATATGGTCTTTATTAATGTCAGCATAAAAAAACATACAGGCTCATGGAAGTGTTTTTTGTTTGTTCAACCTTTTTGACACTCCTATTTGTTTTCAGAATTGTTCATGGAAAACATTCAACGTAACATTCCCATAATGGTTTGCAATACAATTTAAATGGAATATTCCCTTAACGTTCACATTAACTAATATTTGTTTTTTTACTTTAACATTTATGCCTGGTTTCACAGACAAGGTTTAAGTGATAGCAACTTGCACTGACATATCTTAAAATCTGTCATTGTCATTGATTTGTATCAAGATGCACATTAGTATATATTTTTTTGTATTTGTCATTGTTTTGTATCAAGATGCACACTAGCACTTTAGTAGGGTGACCATTTTCTCGCTATTTAACGTGCGTTGTTAGCATGCCTATGATTTAAAGAGGACAGCCAAAAAGAAAAAATGAAAATCTGTCCATAAATGCTCACCCTCAATGTTGTTCCAAACCCGTAAGGCCTTTGTTTGTCCTGAAAACACAAATTAAGATTGTTGTGGGATGAATATTCCTAGAGCTTTTCTGACCACTGGCCCATAGACAGCCAATGGAACTACCATGGTCAAGGTACAGAAACGGTAGTAAAGAGGACGTCCATAAAATAGTCCCCATCGTAACTCAGTGGTTTCACACCGTATGTTATTTATGTACGAAATACTTTTTGTGTGCAAAGACAACAAAAATAACAACTTTATTCAACGATTTTCTCTCTTCTGTCCAGGGGTCAGTCCCAGCTGCCATTTCACACAGATGTATCGGTAACTGTTTTATTAGGTTACGCTGTTTATTGGTAAATTTTATGGTAGATATTATTCTAGATCATTTTCTTATATCAATAATTATACTTATAAATAAACTTAATAAATATTTTACTAAATATTAATAAGCAGCTTAGTTTAATTTAGGACAAAAGTCATAGTTAATGGGTTCCGTTAATAGCGAGAATTGGACCTTAAAATAAAGTGTGACCAACTTCCTTAATGTCTTAATTTAAAGTCTAATCCTGGTTTAGACTAAGCCCTGAAACCAGGCCTTAAAAAAATGGACTTATTTTTGTATCTCTTATTATTTTGAATAACGCTACTTTTTTCAGAGACATTTTTTTAATGTTACTAATCGTTTCAGAATGTTCAGAAAATGTACAAAAGTAACATTCCTACTATGTTCGCAAAATGATAATATGGAACGCTCCCTTAATGTTCCAAAAATAAAACATTTAAAAAACTGGACATTTTGAATAGCTTAACTTGGAACATTAGCAAAACATGTTTTTGTTAGCAGGGAAGTTCACATATTGAATTTGAATAGCAGCTCAGATGATTTGATGAGAAATGTTGATAACTTTCGATTGCAAATCTGCAGTTTAAGACAATAATGAGATTCTCCTGAAACTCTAGAGGAGAGTAAAAACCAACAAGCATTAAAGTTTCACCAGGATCACTTCTGATTCTTATAGGAATTTCTTGTGATGGATTGTTTCCAGATTACAAGAACCCTAATGGGAATGGCGTAAACATTCCTTTAGGATGGACTGTAGGAATGTGTTCTTTATTCGTTCCCGTAAGTGCTGTGGCCCATTCATAAAGCCTGTCTCCTCCTCCTGCTGGAGAAGAGTGTTTCAAGACTCCTGGTTTCAGGGGGAGTGGGGGAGCGTTCAGGAACAATACTGGGCTCGAGACCCTCTGTTAACAACCACCACCAGCACGACTGCAGGGGCCTGTTGCCTAGCAAACACGCTGTTTCTTTACGGACAAGCAGAGAGATAAAAGATGAAAGTCATGATCTAAAGAACGCAGTAAAGAAATGTTGGAGAAATGTAGCATTCCATCACTTGCTCACCAAGGGATCCTCTGCAGTGAAATGGGGTGCCATCCAGAATGATAGTCCAAACAGCTGATACAAACATCATACAGTAATCACACCACTCCAGGTCCATCAGTAAAACATTGGTGAAGTGAAAGCTACATGCTTTGTAAGAAATATAAAATCTATTAAGATGTTTTAATTTCAAACTCTCGCTTCTGGCTAAAAATTAAAGTCCATAATCCATAATAACACTTCCTCAAGTAACAAAGTCCATCCCTTGTCCGTCCTCATCAAAATCCAATACACATATTTAAAACTGCTTTTAAAAACTGTTTTGGCTTGTAAACATTGCTTGATCGGTGCATATTTCTCTCCTGATTCAGATAAGACAACTTTGTTCCTGGATGCTTGATCGGTGCATATTTCTCTCCAGAGATACTTTTTGATTTTAGCTAGAACGGTTTGAAGTTAAACACATCTTAACGCATTTGTTTTTTTTTGTTTTTTTTTACAAACATGCAGCTTTTCACTTCACAAGAGGTTAATCGATGAACTGGAGTGGGGTGGTGGGTAATATAACTTGTGGATTATTGTGATGTTCTTTATGAGCTATTTGGGTTCTCATTCTGAATGACCGGCACCCATTCACTGGCAGAGAAGACCAGTTGGTGAGCAAGCGATGTTAATGGTAAATTTGGCTAAAATGTTCTGTTTTGATGAAAATCTTAATGGCTTGAAGGTGAGGTAAATTTTATTTTTTTGATAGAATTATTTTTATTTATTTATTGAGTTTCAAATGAATTCCCTCTAATTTGGTATATACAACTAAGTACCTTCAGTTAAAAAGTTGAGTAAGGTTAAAGAGAGGGAAAGGAAAAAAAACTTTATTTTTGTGGTCATTCCAAACATTCATAAAAAAACATTTAATGACATGTTGCTTTTATGTTGTTAATTTTGATTTTGATTGACATCTATGTCTTTCTCCACTCAATCTCTCTTGGTCAAGACCATCTTTTCAAATCACATCCCCATAACCTTCACACTTTTTTTTAAAGGCTGTCTAGCCAGCATTCAGACATTTTGCCTTGATGAATCACTCCTTTGCACTATTTTTTTCTATTCCAATTTGTGCTGTGTCAACTTAACACTTAGAGATTTGGAGAATAAATACAAACTTCAGTGTGGAGATCGTGCACTGATGGAAGATGAGGAGACACAGCACAAGATGTGGTTTGTAAGAAAGCAAGAGAGTTAACCATATGTTGATCGGCATCAGCGCTAAGTCAACTGTAAGAGAGAGCTGTTTTGGATCACACGAGACACTAAGCAAAAGCTAACGTCACTCAACATTTAACCATAACTCAAATACCTCAAGCCCGAAATCATAGATGATGATGGTTAAATATTTTGTGACCTCAATGCCTAACATCTGGACTGGCGGATAGCAATAAGCATGTCCTTCTGCAAACTTTTTCATGGGTTTTAACTCAGTTTTTTCTATGTATAAGAAAATGTTTAAGTTGCATTGCCAGAGGCTATTGTGGACCGCAAGCTCTAGATTTCACAATCAAATCAGAGATGTCCATTTTTGGATGTATTGGAAGCGGAACTATAAAGCCACAACGAACGTTAAGGGCAGTGACATACACACAAGGGTGAGTAATGTAATGACAGAATTTCTGTTTGTGGGGGGGGAAATAAATCCTTTAATTTGTCCATGGTTCCAATCTTCCAGCCTGGGAAAAAAATAGAAGAAGCTGCCTGTTTTGTGCTCAGTCGCAAAACGGCTAAATCATGTATTAAAATATATACTATCAAGATACTTGCTCAACTGAATATTATTACAACGGACAGAAGAAAAAGCTGCTCTAGAACTGTTGCTTGCTGAGTCTGACAAGTGATGTTAGCTTACTTTGGCGCAAAGTTAGCTACTTGTTTCTATAGAACAAAGGGAAATTTTTTCGAAGTAGTTAATTCAATTAACTATTATTGTCAATGGTGCTCTCTAAAGCAGCATGAGAACAAAACTTAAAAAAATTTTTAAAGCCTGTAGACTTATTATGAATGGTGAATGGATCTCAGGGCAGTTTTGCTTGGAAAATGTCCAAGAGAAACTGTCATTACAGTTTAGATTTTTTTAATGAATCTCATCTGTCAACATGATTTTCGGGTGAATCCCATTGGGCCGTTGCATGGCTCGCAGTACTATTAAAGTGTTGTACAAGAGCATGAGCAATCAATTAACTGACCACAGCTCACTTAACGGCTACCGTTGTCGTCTAATAACAAGGGTTTCTGTAGTCTAACATAGAGCCCTTTTACACAGCTTTAAATATCGAACATTTTCAGGAGTTACTCCTTTACTGTTGATGATTAATATGAGCCATTCTCATGTGAGTAGGAGTAAGGTAATAGTAATTAGTAATAAAGAAAACATAAAATGTTTGATGGTAATCAAGTAGATGGTAATTAGGTTAAATACGGAAATTATTATAATTGGGTATATTTTGTAGTGTTAAGGTTATGTTGTTTATAAATTTGTTGTTTATAAGTTTGTCAAGGAGGGGAAAGCACTGTATCTTTCTCTTATATGTGTAATCTTTTTTTTTTTTTTTTTTTTTTTTTTTAAATGTAATGGACACTGTCTCTTGAGCTGCTTGATTGCTTGTAAATACAAATTATTTGTATTTTAATTAATTTCTCACACCAGTATTTTGTATCTTAAATTAAATACATTTGATGAGTAAGTATTTGTGATTTGGAACTAAATACTTTTTGATGTAATTGTGCCCATCTCTGGTGTCAGACATCCATTAGAAGCGTCATCTTGGAGATCAAGTGATGTAGATGTTGATTCCAATCAGCAACGTTTCTAGAGAAACTCATTACCACTGTCTACACCTTAACCCACCATAAACCACTTCAAAATCACCCAATGACACGTGACCAACACCAACTCAACTTACTATTCTAACTTACCAGGAGAACTTTCTTTCTGAAATTGTACAACTAATGAACAATCTTCTGACTAGTGCCAGTCCCTGTAACGTTACCTGAGACTGAAGACCGTCTTGGAACGAGCAACACAAGCTAGCATGATCCAAACAAAGCTGCAAAGGAAGGTTATTCGACATGTGGAGCAGGTTATTACATTTTGATGAAACGATTATTAAAAAAAAAAAAAAAAAAAAAAAAAAAATCTTTTCCGACTGAATGAATCATTCACAAAAAGTCAGAAACATTAAAGTAATTAAAGTCAAAAAGAAGGAGAAAACTGATGTTATCACACCAAAAACTACAATTATTTTTTTAGCGTGCCATCAAGGAACGATAAACTTGTTTCCTATTTATTCTAAGGAAGGCACGCAAGGCAGTTACGTCAATTGTAGCTTAATTTTTGCTCTCTTTAAAGTCAGGTGATTTTTATCAGCTGGAAATAATTTGTTATGAAAGGGACTCCAATGATATCAATACAGTTTGTGGTTGTGAGTTTTACTACTTTTGGGTCATGGAATTATGCTAACGATTAAACTTTAACTAGCTACCCATTATAATGATGACTGCTGTAAACGGTTTTCCACCAGGAAAATCATGTTAAAATAGGGGATTGTTTCAGCTCCTGCAAAAAACCATAATACTGAAAGCTTCTGCTGCCACCCGTGTGTTTTGAACGCCTCAATATGCACTACTTTGACACATCCACTAATGTGTCATGAAATGTATTTTAAAAAAAGCAACAAATAAACGTCCTTGCCCAAAATGCTATTCAAGTTTTTCGCCAAAAACCTAGGAAAGCTTCTTACATTGAGAAACTCACAATTAATAATCTAAAACCCTCTTGAGCTTGTCAGACCAAAAAAACATAATGAATGTAATTAACCACCCATAAAAACACTTAGGAGATTAGGAAATGTGAAACCATAGCAAATCAACACCACCCAACATCGCTAGAAATAATCCACCACACACACCTCCAGCACTTAGTAACAATTTGTAGAGTTTATTTTTGCTCTAATCTGCATTGTGTTCGACCAGATCACAGGACAAAGAAAGAAAACATCGAGAATTTCTTCTGAATCATTGTTAGTAAGAGATCCCTTCAATCTGCATACATCTATTCACATTACCATATCAATAAAATCCATAGAAAACTTTTTTACGAATCACGGGTTTTGGGCGTTACCAAATATAAACCCTGTAGTAATAAAACTGTGATGGGTTTTCCAAAGGTCACATTGAGTTTAATTATTTTCAACATCTGCCCAATATTTAATATATCATGCAATGAACAGAAATTCACACCAGCTCCAGTCGAAAATGACAGGTGACCTTTATGGGGGTGGGGGTGGGGGTATGTTACACTGACACAAATCATAACACGCAAAGCACTTTGTTTGTTTTGTGCCCCCTGTTTTTTCATGAGCTGAACTCAAAGATTGAAGATTTTATTCTATGTACACTAAAGGCCTATTGTGGTTTGTTATTGTGGGCAAGCCCCCTAAAGGCAACCTGTGCAATATTCATGCTGTCTAATCAGCATCTTGATATGCCATATGTGAGATGTCGGGATGGATCTATCTCGGCAACCGGAGAAGTGCTCACTAACACAGATTTAGACAGAATTTGTGAACAATATTTGAGAGGAAACAGGCCTTTTTGTGTACAAGTCTTAGACTTAGAGTTTTAGCTCATGAAAAATCGGTGGGCAACAAACAAAAGTGCTGCGTTTATAATTTTGTTCAGTGTATATAAATAAATCATAATGCATTTATGAGAGCCTGTGGTGTGTTTAACAACTACTAACATTAAACCTGATGAAGCGTTTGAAAGAAAAAAATGTAAACATTTGTGTTTATTATTTTGTTATACAGGTTTTGAACAACACTGAGAGCAAACATTATACAATTTTAGTTTTGGGGTGAACTATTGCTTTAATAACACATTTACCTTGAATAAATCACCAGTTATCTGTTTAATGAGAAAATAAAAAACTAACATTAACAGGCCTGTTTTGGGATAATTCACCCAAAAAAATTAATGAGGTTTTCTCTCACATTTTTGGTTCGAAACCCTGTATGGGGACATTCTTCCGCTTGGAAACACAAAAGATTAAACATGAATAAAATGCAACTACCATTGACATTTTCAGTCTGTTTGTCATATAGAGCATCACATGGTTTCCTGATTCTGAAGAGATGGGATATAGTGCACTACTGTCTGATCGGGACTTTTGGTCATTTTTTTATGGTTTTTGAGCTCAACAAGCGTTCTCCCAGAAGAAAGGAAGTCCTCAGCTTAACAGTAAAGTAAATCGACTCCTTTAAAATTCCCCGATAGAAAATGTAAAACCATCATCCCGAGCAACAACAACAACAACAAAACAGAGAACTAACTAAAAACGTAACAACCAAAAGTTACAAAATGTCCATATCAGCGTCACAGTTTCATTTGGCATGATTTTTGACTTTATAAATCATATTGGAGTCTGTATTCAAATTTGTGGAGTAAACAAAAAAATTTATAGGTTGCATTGTCTCTTTTTCCTTTGCAGCAATCAAATTGTTTATCTTCATATTAGTTCAGCACAGTCTGTTCACCTAACAGGACAGATGGTGTGTCCGCTCATAAATAGTATACAAAAGTTAGTATCAGTGAGTTTTAAAGCACAGTTCTTTAAACTGGTTTTTAGTTCAAAGTCATCTAGGTAAGAAACAGCTCCAGTCTCCTGTACGTCCATCGGTGGACTCGACTCTGAGAGTCTCAGGGCACTCCAGACCCAGACGAGAGCCCTCTGTTTACCTGATGTTGAGCAGATCCTTCTCTGAGTCCAGCCGGGCAGAAACCTGTCCCCCGCTTTATACCGCATTTTTAGAGAGCTGGATATTAGCATCTCTGTAGTAGCTCCTCAAAAACACCTGAGACTGATGAAGAGGGACAGACTGTGAATGTGTATTTCCTCTACTTCTTCTTACAATAAACTCAATACATAATTTCAATGAAGTGAAAGAAGAGTGTTACTTGTATGTCCATGTCTGCATATCTCTGTCCTTTTACTCTTCCCTAAACACTTGGGTCTCACTACCTCCTCCGTCCAGCAGTTGACACCAGAAGCCTTTCTTGGGTCAACAACCTTGCAAAACATCATTTGGAAAAAAGTGTAGAAAGGAGATGAAAACATTCTGCAAACATTCCTGATATTTGTTATAAAAAAGGTTCTGCATGCTGATAGAGGCCACTATCGTCCAACCTATTAAATCTCATGCTGATAGAGGCCAACTAGTCACTATTAAATCTAGATCTTTTTTTCTTTTTTTTTTTTATTTATTTGATCTTATGTTTATTTTAATTTTGTGAAATCTTATTAGGCTGCAAAAATAGCTGATTTTTCTACATTGAATATATTGTCAAAATGTAATTTTACTTCTTTGATGCAAAGCTGAATTTTCAGCATCATTACTTTGGGGGGGGGGGAGACTTTAGTCATTAGTGTCACGATTCCTTCAGAAATCATTCAGATATTCAGTAATAATGGCTGAAAATTCAGTTTTGCATCATTGGAATAAATTACATTTTTACCATGTACTCACACAGAAAATACATTTCGTTAAAATACATGGAAAGAAAAACATTTCCCAATTATACTGTTTTTGTTTTTTTTTTTTTTTTTTTTTTTTATGATCAAAAAAATGCAGCTTTGGTGCAGAAGAGCTAACTTCTTTCAAAAAATCTTAATTATTTCAAACTTTTCACCGGAAGTGTATTAATGGAAGGATAACCCCAATTAATTTATCTAATAATGTTTTATTAAAAACGTATAGCTACCTTATTGTTTTGATGAGTCTATCTATTAACTGACTAAATAAAGGTTGAAATTCATTTAAGCAACTTTGGGTAGCTGTCTTAAAGGTTTTTAGTTATGGGTAACTATATTCACAATATAAACAGAAACTGTCTATTTTCCCAATCTACACTCAAAAAGTTCATGTTTGCTGCTTCGTTAAAATGAGCATGATAGAAACAGTTCTTGAGCACAAACATAATTTCATTATATTCAATTCACTTACATTTGAAAAATGGGGAATGTAACCTAAGACTACCCATGAATCATGTTTTAACTTGCATTCTCCCCCACTGTTTTAACGTTTTTGTTTAACGGACACACTTATCTGTTAACTGTAAATGAACTTGTACCAGACCTAAAAACTAACATTGATTTGAAGTTCATTGAAAGCTTTTTTGAGTGTATTTAATTCAAACGATTGTTCATTTATGCCTGAAGAAAGAAAGCCATGGGACTGAATGTCAAGCTGATGCTCAACAATCAGCTAGTCTCTTGCGGTAATCGACTCGTTCTCCAAACCCGAAATGTCTGGACTTAGCCATGACTGACGCTGGAGCTGTGTTCAATGTCTGACGTCCACACCAGAATCGGTGAGGGTTTAATGAATGAAGTATGACGCAGAATAGAGCTGCTTGTATCAGAACATTCGAGTCCACATGCTGCTAAACGCACAGACCTGGTCGTGGTGGTAGTGTCTGAGCCAGCGTGAGAGGTGTGTGGCGTACCATCCTGGAGCCAGACAACGCTTCTGAAGGACCTGCAGCTTCACAGGTGCATTGTGGGATGCCGTAATGACATCATGGAAAGAGTATTTCAGAGCCACAGGGTCAGCATGTGCTCTTTGATGCTGAAGAGAGAGAAGAAAAAAAACGCTGTTAAAATGGACATACACCAAACACTGTAGATATTAATATATTAATAATCCACATTATTTACCTACTTGTATAATAATCAGGAAATGTTTTTTAATAAATAAATAGAAAAAACACATAGAAATATAAAAAAATAATTACTTATTATTATTTTACTAATATCTTTATTTATTTATTATTTTCATTAATTATTTTACATTTTTACATTGTTAGTCTATATTGCTGGTTCAAACTGTAATTTTTTTTTTACATCCAAAATACTACAAATAAATGTATGCACAACAAACCACATTTAGCACAGAAATGTAAACAAAATACTAGGAAAATTCTAGAAAAATAACTACAGTATCATGATTCTAACTGTATTTACAGTTATATAGAAATATTAAATGAACTCAAGGAAGAATGAAATTGAATTATTTTATTGATAACAAATTTTAAAAACATTGTTTACCTTCTTTTTATAATAACCAAGACATGTTTTTAAATAAATAAACAAAAACAAATACAATTTTACATGTATTATTTTATCATTTTGTATTAATTTGTTCTTTTAATAAATAAATGTTTTAAATAATAATGAATTAATTACATTTTTAGTCTATACTGATGGTTAAAAGAGTCAGTAGCCAAGTATCATATTACAATAACTATAGTATCATGATTTGAAGTGTTTTTATGGTTAAAAACATTACTGATAATAGTGATACCACACAAAAATGAAAAACATTACATTTCATAAATGATATTTTAATTGCGATTACTGCAGTTTAACTGCAAATACCACTGCTTAAAGGATGGTTAATGTGGTAAAGTCATGGTACTGCATATTAATAAATGATTTTGTCTTTACAAAGTCTCTTACTTGCCTTAATGCTTTGTTAATGAAGAAATGTTGTCATGTGTACCTGGTAGCAGGCGTAAGCTCTGTGCACAGGGTCACTCAGAACCGTGATGATTTTCGCTCTGGGCAGCAGCGCTGCGGCTCGGACCGCAGCTACATCTGAATCAAAATAACTGGCACTTTTCTCAAAATAATAATCAGAGCTGCTGTTGGACGGGAGGGGGAATACTCCAATAACTGCAGGATACGAGATGAGAAAACAATGAGAAATAAAGGCAAAACAAGCAGGTGTGATGTGGAAGCTCACTGACACGCACCAAGTCGATGCCCCACGGTGAGAACTGTGACCGCTGAACGAATGGATTCTCACCGCAACAGTCTCTTTAATGGTAATTATGCTCAGATCAGGATGGCCCAGAGAAAAGATAGAGAGCCGCCCTCTGAGGCAGAACCAACAAAAAAAAAACTTTGAAAAATCTTGAACCATCTCTGTTATTACAGTTCTCATTCATATACTATTATATAGATGTGTAAATATTTGAATATCCTATCTTTTTTTTATTACTATTATTATAGATTTTTTTATTTTGATATTTCCCATTTAAAGTTCTGTTTGAAATTTTGTAGTGTTTTTGTCATTTTTATTATTTAAAAAATTATATATACATCTTTCTTATTAAGTTTTAGTCATTTTAGTAATTTTAATATATATATATCTATATAGATATATATATATTCATATATATAATTACACATACAGTACAATATATATATATATATATATATATATATATGATATATATATATATATATATATATTATATATATATATATATATATATATATATGCAATATATATATATATATATATATAAAATTAAAAGTTAAAATAAGTTTAAATAATACTTGTTCTGTTTTGTTTTTAGTTTTTTTGTTTTTGTTTTAATGATTTTTTTTTATATGTTTTTTTTTAAATTTTTTTTATTTAAAGTATATTTAATTTATGAGAAGTATATATTTGTGTGTTATAGTGATTTTATCTAATTTCTTTTTAGATGAGATCGGTCATTAGTTTCTAACAAAAAAAAAAAAGATTTTTTTAATTTTTATAATACATAAGATATTTTTCTAATTCATTAATAAGCACTTTATTTTAACACTGTTTTAACTGTTAATTTAAACTATTAATTGAATAGTTTTTTCTTATTACTTGTTTGGTGTACGCTTTGACAATGTTTTAAAAAACAATCATGCCAATAAAGTGTAAAGGGTGTGTGCAGTACTGCATGCGTCTGTCAGGTGGCGCTGTTGCTCCTTACCTGTCTTCTGAGGGCCAATGAGCAGCAAAAGTTTTGGGGGAAACGGTCACAGGTTTCTCTTTCGACCCAAATGTTCCTTGTGTCTTTATCCTCACAGGGGTCCTAAACACCAAGATCACACCGCTGACAGATTTCACTGACGGACGAAGAGAAGAAAGCGTCACAAGCAGACCGACAGGAGAGCTGAGACCAGTCGGGAAGTAAATGCTGGAGACTTTATGTACATGAGCACTAAGCAGCAGCCAATCACCCAGTGAAAGTGCTGGCGGGTTCTTCCTGGATTAAGTGCTTTTTAAGTCACCTCATAAGCATTTTATTCAGATTTCAAAATGCAGATTAAGCCGCGGTGATATTTTGGTTCCTGTAGTAGGCTTTAAAACGGTCTCGTTCACAGACCTGCCAGAGCGGCGCGGTGTCAAGACGGGAACATCTGGAAGTATTTGTCGGCAGCTGCAGCGGGAGGAAGCGTCTGTAGTTTCACGGTGTGTCCAGGTGAGCAGGAAGTTGAAGCAGCCGTTTGAAGGTGAAACAAACCCAGGCGGTCGTTCCCGTAGTTCGACAGGATGCGTCATGAAGATGCTAATCTGAGAAACAAACACACTTCAGCCAATCAAAGCCAGTTCACTGCAAATACCATTTCTGTAGTGTCTGTAAGTCTATGAAACCATTATTCAGTAATTGTTTTATATGTATTATTATTTCATAATTATTTTATTTTTTATAATTATGAAATTACATAAAATATTAAAATAATTAATGAAAAATTACAATGCACACATAACCATTTAAAAACAGCTATTTTTTTTATAATGCTAAAATTTTTGTATAACTATTATGATTAATTAATTCAGAATTAATTTTACATTACATATATTTCATAAATTATTACATATAAAAATAAATAATTATTTTACAATTACAAAAAATAATAAATTACATTAATAAGCCTCGGATGGATTTTTTTCCTTCAAATGTTCTGCAGGTCATTTGTCTTGTCTGGATAAATATGATTTTTTTATTTTTTTTTTTTTTGTTTATTTTTTTTTTATTATTAAATATTATCCTTCCTTGATTTCATTTATTAAAAAGATGTCTTGATTAAAACATCATCTTTTTTCAAATCTTGATTATTTTGAATTATTTAATTACTTTATTTGTAATATTTCATAATTATTTTACAGTTATTTCTTATGTAATAATTATTTTATATTTTAGATCATTTCATAATTATAAAAAATAAATATTAAAATAATATATTTTTATAAATGCATAATGATTTTCAGTTATTTTTATCGCCATTTAGAATTATTAATAATTTAATATTATTCCAATCATCTTCGTTTCTCTTGATAGGAAAAAAAAAGACACAAACACCCTTTCAAGTCATTATATATAAATCAAATATATACATAGTTAAGATGCGTTACAGAGCATCATCAAAATGCTGAAAATTATTAGCCTGGTTTTACAGCTATATCTCCCAGGTCCAGCTGACAGTACAGTCATAAGCACAGCGTACGCTTGATGTGTAAGAGTTGTAAAGAAGGACTAGGACTGGATGTTGAGCAGGACAGTGAGGAACAGCTCCCCTCCGTCAATGATCCGCTCACAGCTCCTGCGGAACCGCCAGGGGTACTCCTTAGAAAGATGGTAGTGTGTGAACAGACCGCACGTCCTGTGCCTGGGCAAAACCTGAGCAAAACACACACACACAATCAGTTCTCCCTTCACACACATGGGCTCCAGTGCCTGGGCATCATCTGGGGGAATGAACTCAGATGTGAGTAATGAATATTCGTAACATTTCACACTGAACTCAGGAGATCCAAACTCGTTAGCAAATCGATATGAAAGACGAGCGAGCAAGATTATTAATCTCTGACAAAACAGCGTCTTGAGAGCTGATTTTTAAAGGTCTTCAAATTGAAACGACAGGGATTTGAACTGAAGAGTTGCATTGATGTCATTGATTTCCATAGAAGAGTTGCATGGGAGCTGCGCATCTGCGGATCTGTTTTGATGTATTAATGTATTAAATTTTTAAGTTTTTGAGGTTATTCGGTTGGTGATGTGCAGTTGTCCGTGTGGTTGATTTCCATTGATTGTTGTGAATATTATTATTAATAAAAAAAAATATTTGAATCAAAACTGTGAGTGCGAGGTGACGATCATATTATTCCAGTCAGATGTATTGCTTTAAGCAGTATTTATGTAGAATAACTGGTTATGAATAGAGTGGAAATCCATTATTTTAATTTTAGATTTAAATATTATTCAATAATTCTTTTACAGTAATTACAAAATAATATTTTTATGAAACTATAAATTTAATATGAAATAATATCATATATATAATTTATATATTTTATAATATATATAATATATATTATTTCATAATTATGAAATAATTATTAAAAATAACAAATAATTTCATTGCGTTATTTTTATGTTTACAAAATTATTATTTTATTATTACAAAAGAACTATTTACACCGATAAGCACTATATTATTTTGTTATTTTAATAGTTCAGTTTTATTTTATAATTATTTTATGGAAATTATGTAATTATGTTAGTTATTTCTGTATTTATAATTATTTATTATTTCATATTTTGTATAATTATTATAAAATACATGCAATACTGTTTCACTAAAATGTTTCAATAAAGTCATTATAACTATAAAATAATGATATAAACAATGTTTTTCAGAATTATTTTACAAATTGCAAAATATACTTGTCACCATTGATGACACTGAAAACACATCCTATTTTTTCCTTTAAATGTTTTGCCAGGTCCATTTGTCCCGTGTGGATAAAGGAATAAATATTCATTTCGAATAATCATCATTTCAAAAACTGTGGTGAGTTATCCAAGCAGAGTGTTAAACGCTCTTGCTGTTGTGCTTCATGATGATTTAAGAGATCAGACTGTCATTAGGGGACAAAATGTGACAAATGTTTTTTATGCAATTGTGAGTCTGTGAAAAAACGCGGCTTACGTACAATATTGTTTTAAAAGCTTTTCAACCAACACACAACACACTCACTCTGATGCCGCGGTGAATGAATCCGCGTCTGAATCGAGCGGGTTTGAGGTGTGGATACTCCTCAGTGCTGGTCACTCTGATGTCCCATACGCGCTTCCAGGCCTCGTACAGCTGGATGTGGACGGGATACACGCCGGAGTGATGAGGAGCCACCGCATAACCCAGATGAGTCGGGATGGAGTGATCCTACAAGACAAACACCCGATGAAACATCACTCCAGACCTCTGTGCGTGTGTGTGTGTGTGTGTGTGTGTGTGTGTGTGTGTGTGCGTGCGCACGCGTCTGACCTCTGCGAAGCGTCGGTTCAGCATCATCTGCTCTGCTAACACACTCTGGTTATGGAAGCGGTGCGGCTGCATGTGACTCCACATGTGAGGAAACCACCAGAACTCATCAACATACGACAGCAGCAGATCATCACCCCGATCCTCCTCATCAGTACCTGACACAGTTATTCACATATATCTAGCATTTAAAAACGGTGTTTCATTTTTAATATTTCTAAATTAAATTATATATATAATTTTATACATATTAATATACAAATATATGAAATAACACACACACACACACACACACACACACACACACATATATTTATAAGGGAGTGTTTTAGTATTAATTTTGTCATTAATTATGGATTTACATATTGATATATAAATATTTAATCCAAATAAAATGGATGTTTATACTTAAAAATGACATAAATTCAAGACTCCTCAAAAGCTGATCTTGTGTGGGTTTCACTCACCTGCGTGGAAGAACTTCCCTGAGAAGCCCAGGTTAAAAGTGAAATCTGGAATCGACATGCGCAGCTCATTCTGAGTTTCAACCAACGCCTGAGAAGATACACACACATTTTTTATTATTTTTATTCACTCTATAAATATTTTTTGTGAACATGTGATGGTGGTTTTTTATATGATGAAGTCTGGAAAGCGTCTGTGAAGGAAAGTTTGTTAGATTTCTCTCACTTCTGAAGATAAACTACAGCAAACACACACACACACACACACACACACACACACACACACACACACTGTGAAGGGTTTTTTTTTTACACACACACACTCACGGTAGAATCCATCAGATGTGTCTGACATCCTTGTTTTCATGATTCAAATGATTGTGTGTATTTGCTCTGAGTTTCATCATATTCATCTACACTATCAAACACACACTCACATGCATGTTTATGTGGCAAGTGAATAAAACGATCTCATTAAACTCTTTCACTAAAGTGAACAAACACACTCAGATTCACAAACACACACACACACACACACACACACAAACACGTCATTGAGCTGAGTTTTTCTGCTTCCATCTGAACAGACACAAATGAACATTTTTTTCATGAGAGATTAAAGGGAAAGTTCAGAAGAATATTAACAGTTGTGTCTGATTCTCACATACAGTCATGGCATGAGTTCAGAAGACATGAAATGCACAGCAGTGGTCACAAATAAGTTGAACGCACTACTTTTACAGACTTTAATGATGATTTTATGCTGATCTTTTGTTTAGAATCTCAAAAAAATCTGTCATAAACATGTTCAGGTCACATTTAAATACATTTAAAGGGGAGAAAAATAAGAAATTATGTTTAGCACAAAAAATATTAAGCATTTTTAAGATTTTTTCTTGCATTGTGGCATTATTTTCATGGTAGTTGCATCACTATTACACATTAGTGTGGCACAAAAACAAAAACAAAAAACATTAAAAAAATAAAAAAAAACATTTTAATGATTATTTTATCATTTATATTATTTAATATTTTAATGTAAAATAAATTATTAAAATTCAAATTCAAATGAAAATACTTAAGAATTGTTAAATATTTTATTTGTTCACCTGCATGCCACGTGACTATTAACCGACATCAGAGAATTTTGAACATGCAAATGTATTGTTTTGAAATTATTTTGAAATATTAACTTAAGATCTCAGGGATTTCAAGAAATTGTCATCATTCAAAGGGTTTCAGCTGACAAAAATCTGGGACAGTAAACTTTAAACAGTGAAAAAGACTAATGATTTTCAGTGATGATTCTCATTAGACTCCAATTACTGTAATAATGAGTATAAAATACCTGGACAAGACATGGTAATGATAATGATGTTTGTGATTTTGTTGTCAATAATGGACAAACTTAATTATCTTAATTATTTTTATTAATTTCATATTTTTCCCCTTTGATGTGAAATATCGTTTTCATGAGATGTTTCCCCATATATATATATATATATATATATATATATATATATATATATATATATATCATATATATTTTTTTTTTTTTTTTTTTTTTTTTTTATTCAAAACATAAATAAAAATCTTGTGATTTCCCAATCACATTAGCTCTATTTTCCCATAGTTTCTTTACTTTGCACAGTTTCTTTAAATAACCCTGGAAAAAATTCAAAAACAATGGATGTATCTCTTTAACACACCTTCACCATCTGCCCACCTTCATCCTGGTCCCTTCCTTTCCACTAAATATATCACGATGTACACCAGTATGAATCGCTCCAGGGACCAGAACAGAGGACAGTCTCTTAGCGGTGAGAAAGGACAGCGCATCCACAAACACCAGCTTGTGAAGCCAGAAGGAGAGGTTGTGTCCAAACAAAACCCTCTGGATCCCATCATGAAGACCGAGATCCTGAACCACAGACGTGTGTATGAGTCCAGTGTTCTCGGCCGAACTGGTTTTAGCCAGAAGAACCGGCTCGTAGGTGGAGTGATTGGACTGGAAGACGGTCCAGTCGTCCCCGGGGAGAGGGCCGCTTAACACCTGAGACATAAAGAGAAAAAGAAATACTTTATTTGTGATTCAAGTTTCTACAGGAGCCATGAACCAAAAAAAATCTCTCTGATATTTTTCCCTCCAAAATTTTTTTTCTTTACTCTCCAAATTATTTTTTATTTTGATCCATAAAGTGTTTGAAGAGAGAACAAAAGTGTTTGAAGAGAGGAAAAAGTTTTGAAAAGAGAAAAATGTTTTTGAAGGCAAAAAAAAAAAAGCTTTGAAAATGTAATTTTTTGAAAAGATAGGTTTTGGAAGAGAAAAAAGTCTTTGAAGAAAGAGGTGTTTGAAATGGGGAAAAAAACATTTTTGAAGAGAGGAAAAGGTTTTTGAAAAGACAAAATTTTGATTAAACTAATTGAAGAGAGAAACTGTTTTTAAAGAAAAACGTTTTGAAGAGAGAAAAAAAAGTTTTTGAAAAGAGAAAGTTTTTACAGAAAGAATAAACTGTTTTTGGAGAGAGAAAAAAAAAATCTGTGAGAAAGAGAACAAATTCTAGGACTTGGGGTCATGAAGTCTTGGGAAAGTTTGAGTGGATGAGCGTTGAAGCATGAGCTGACCTGTCGCGCTCGTGTGACATGCAGCAGAGGGGATTTGGGGTTGACAGTACAGTCCTTCAGGCCCAGGTTGGAGCGCAGGAACAGCGGGAATCCTTTCAGCTTAACACTCAGCAGACTGTTCTCACTGGCCTGATGGGACAGACAGGAAGTGACATCACACAATCTGACACGCAAGCCGCACTTCATCCAGAGTCTGATGCGGGATATTCATACTCGATATCTCAGACCACTTACCATAATGCTACACAGCAAGATGCTCAAAAAATAAAGTCTAAAGAAAAAAGCAATGCTATCAAGAAAAGAATGCCTCTTCCTGGTTAACTGGTTTGTCTCTACTTGTCAATATCATAACTACAGCATTCTGACACACATCAGTCTCAATCAATGAGCAAGTGTCAAAACAAAATAAGATGAACAATACATTTATAAAAAAGAAACAGGAATAAATACATATATAAAATACATACACACACATGCATATATATATATACAGTGTTGCTTGAAAGTTTGTGAACCCTTTAGAATTTTCTATATTTCTGCATAATATGACCAAAAAAATAATTAGATTTTCACACAAATCCTGAAAGTAGACAAAGAGAATCCAATCAAACTAAGGAGGACAAAAATTTGTACTTTGTCATTTATTTATTGAGAAAAATGATCCGGTGTTAAATATTTGTGTGTAGCAAAATATGTGAATCCTTGGTTTCAGTATGGTGTGTCACTATGTTAAGAAACAGACGCAATATATATAATTTGTTTGTGCAGGAGCATTTTTGTCCAATTTAGTGGGATTTTTTGCCATAAGACCCCATGGCCAGGGGAACACTGGCTGAGTAACAAAAATATGAACACCACACAAGGGTTAAAGGTGCCTTAGGGGCCATTCACATGTCGCTTCAATTATGAACATCTGCAATAGAAATAACGAACTTGAGCACGCAAAAGACACAATGTAAACAGCCCCTTAAATCTGTGCATGCATGTAATATGTTATGCACATTTAAGAACATGTCTCTGAAATGGTTTTTAAAACTGTCCTGGAGCAGCCCAGCACTGTCTCCCTCATCTAACACCCTTGATTCAACTCCTCAGTTCATTTAATAGAGACTTTAAGACCTGAAGTGGGTCAGAAAAGGTAAAGAGATTTGTCACATTGCGTCACATTGAGCAGCAGCAGCAGCTCTTAAAGAAATAGCAGCCAAAACAAACTAGTAACCAGCTGCTGTGATGATTGTTCATCAAAAAAAAAAAAGAGAGGAAATCAATAAATTTTATAGCTTTAAGGATTCATCTATATTTAATTTAGAATTTTAGCGTTTGATAACTTTATTCAATTTCTGTGTATTTCTCCTGAAGGGCACAGGTAAATATGACATTGATTATAATGGGTTTATGTAAAGATTGTTTTAGGTTCACTTAAATGAAAAATTATAAGTCTAATACATGTTAAAATCTAATAAATTAAAGTCTAATAAATGTTAAAATGGATAGCTCTCAAAAAAAAAAGTCCAAAGACTTCAGGACGGTTCCTGTCTGCGATTGTAGCTCCATGCAGCTTCACTTTTCTGTTGAATCTCTATAAAATCTAACTTTATTCCCCACATATTTCTGATATTGTCTATCAAACTGATCTGGCTAATTTGATAGCTCACCTTAAAATAAACCCACGAGTGCAGCTCGCCTGTTTCCATTCACGTCTATTACCGTTTTCTTTTCTCTCTCACTCTGTTTTTCACGAGCTCATCAAACAACAGTGGTAAGTCTGAATCAATCATCAATCACAGTGAGTAATGGCTTTTTCTCCTGCTATTGTTGTTTGCACCGCTTGCCACGTGTATAGTTTATCTCTCTCTGTTGGGGGATTCACATGTGATAAATGCAGGGAAATAGTTAGGCTGACAGAGAAGATTTTAGAACTAGACATGCATTGCATGACATGCAAACTTTAACTGAGGATAGTAAGGATGTGAGGGTCTTAGATACAGCTTTGGATGCGACTAGCTCAGGGAGTCCTGTACATTGTTCGGTTCCGGTTGTAGAGCCCCCGCAGCAGGACGACTGGGTGACTGTGAGGCGGCATATTTGCCCTGTCTGCTGTCTGTAATGTCAACATAATCTCTAGCTCAAGATAGTCAAGAAGCTTTGAGACTACTGGATCATTTTCTCCAGGTGTTACAAACCTCACTGCTTACGGTAGTGTACTTTTCCCAGCAAGAATTTGGTAATTCAGACTCAGAGCTGAAGGAGTGATATAGAGTCGCTCACCTTAAAGAAGCCGATCATTCCCACTCCAAACTCGATACAGTATCTGTCCAGTAAATCCCTGTTCCAGGTGTCCATGTTCACATACTTCAGGATGTTTTCGTATACAATAAGCACAAAGCGGCCCCGCTGTCCATCCATTAATGTGGGCATGTCTCCTTTTCCGGGAGAGATTTCCATCTGGTAGCGAAACCTTGCCGACTCCAGGATGGCCACGATCTCCTGTCCGAGCTGTGAATACGGACTCTCCACGAACACCAGCACGACCGGATCCGTCAGAGAGCCATCAGATGACAGCGTCCCGCCCGCTCCAGACAGGAAGGGGAGGGGCCGAGACGAGGTCACGTAGAGGTCATCGGCTGCGCGTCCTGCTGCGAACGATGGTTCCAGCTCTCGTTTGATGACGAACAGGAAGTAGGAAGAGAGGAAGACGCTGAGGATGCACAGGAGGAAGAGGAAGATGAAGCTGGTCTGTAGTTGCACCTGGCGAACGAGACGGCGCAGGCGGAGCACGCCGAGCATCACACAAACAAATAGAGAGGAAGAGATGAAGGAAGGAAAACCGATGGCTAAAGTTCAATTTACATGACTGGGATGTAAAATAAGTGCAACAGAAATGTGTCTGTGCTTCTATGTGACCATCGCTGAGCTGAAGAGAGGGGGCGGGGCTCAGAATTTGAGTGGATGTCTCGCCTGTCAGTCAAACTGACTCCGCCCTCTTGTCCACTTTTGATTGGTCACAAACTGCTGGAGGGGGCCGGCTCTGCTGTGATTGACAGATAATCATCACTACAATATCCCAGTGGATACCAGCACACCTGAAAGACATGAATATGAAAGTCAGAAAAAAATGTTTACAAGGAAGAATCTAAATTGAAATAATAATAATAATAAACTTGTTTTTACAGTGGATATTACAATAGTATTTGTTATTTTGTTTAATTTTATTTAATAATAATGAAAACAACAGTATTTTTAGAATAATTTTATTTTACAGTGAAATATTTATATAATATTATATTATATATATTTATTATATTACAGTGAAACATGTTTCTTGCAAGACAATAAATCAAAGGTGTGTGTGTAGTTGAGAGAGAAACACACACACACACAAACATAGAGCAGTCTTTGTGTTTATGTGATGAAGACACAGCGCTCAGGGCATGAAGAGGAATTTCAAAGTTAGATTAGAGCCGCGGTGCGTTGAGGACACACGCAGCAGGAGAGCAGCGGGTTTCTTGGGTTTTTTGGGCTGAATTTGCATAGATTTCACAGCGTCTTTGGATGAGACATGCTGCAACAGAGCCGTGAAATTGTGTCCTGATTCTCTGCCGGTGTAAAAATACACAACAGATTCATCCATAGACTCACAGAGAAGGTAAAACTACAGACAGACAATGAAAACAAATGCTGTGGTCACATTTTCAGTGGTCAAAAACTAAATCTGGGGTCACTATGCACTTGAGTCTCCAAAATAGACAGATATGCAAAAAATATTTAGTTAAATATATTGCAAAAAAAAAAAAAAAAAAAAAAAAAAAAACATTTATAAAAATAAAATTTTCATTATTATTATTATTATTATTATTATTAAATAAAATATTAGAAATAAATGACTTGTAATATTTGACTGTAAAAATATTAAGAAAAAAATTATTAAAATACATATAAAATAAATATAACCACTGTAATTTTAACTGTAGTTAAAACTAGTATTTAAGAAAAATCATTATCAAAACATTATCATAATCATTATAATTGTTACTATTAAATAAAATTTATAAAAGAAAATGTGATATTTCACTGTAAAAATATATTTTAGAAAGAAATCATAACATTATTATTATTATTAGTATTATTCTTATTAAATACAATATTAAATATTGTAATATTGCTATATACTATTGTAATATTTAACTGTTAAAGAATTTAAGAAAAATAGCATCATCGTTATTATTAAATAAAATATTAAAAATAAATATTACTATTGTAATATTTCACTGTTAAAGAATTTAAGAAAAATAGCATCATTATTACCATTAAATAAAATATGAAAAAAATAAGGATTACTCTTGATATATTTGATGGTACAAATGTGGTATTAAAAAAAATAACATTATGATCATTATTATCATGAGAATACATTTTTTGGATTTTATCATTATTTATGTTTTTCTTCAGAAAAAAAATAAATAAAATAAAATAAAATAAAATAAAATAAAATAAAATAAAACTAACCAGGGAAGCTTCAGAAATTTAGTTGAATTTACATAGAATGACCTATCTATTAATCTTAGTTAATAACTAATTAATTAAATTGAGAAATGTTGCTCTGGTTTAGGCCTTAGTTTTCTTATTTTATATATTATATATATATATATATATATATATATATATATATATATATATATATATATAATATAAATTTTTATTTTATTTCATTTCAATTAGCATTCATTTTATTTCAAATAATTTATATACATTAGGTTTAGCATTGTAACCGATTACAGACATGTCTGTGTGTGCGAAACCAATTGCATATTTAAAAATTAAATAAGTATTTTAATGTAAATTATATAGTTTAAACTATGATTTTCGTCAGCCCTGCTGCACATACAGACAAAACCAAGAAAAAAAAAAAAAGAACGAGCGCAGAAGTTGTTTGGTGACACTCAGGAGGGGGTTTGTTCTCATTTCACAGCACTTGCATGTGTCGAAATCACAGGACCGTCCCCACTGGCTCTTTGATGCGAGCATGTGAGCGTTTGAGGACAGAAACGACCCTCGAGAAGCATTGTTGGAGCCGCTGGCAGGAGAATGCGTTTGATATATGAGTGTGCCAACAAAAGCAGTGCTGGGACTCTGGAACGGGTCGGCCCATTGTGAAAGGGGCCAGCCGAACCCTCGGGGTCACAGCGAATCCTCAAGAAGCCCTGTGCTGACACCAAGAAACCACGCACTGTAGCAACCACTCGCTCTCCATGGAAACAGAGAGAAAGAATGAAGACTCAGTCAGCCTGGAAACCTGAGCAGAAATTCTAGAACTCCTTTCAGAAACTCAGAATTGCAAATGAAAATTCGACTTTAATTCCAAGGCCGGGTTGCATAAATCTATTTAAACAATTTGACCTTGTCTTCTGAGACTGGTCTTAACTTTAAGTCATAAAACTTTAAGTAATTTTAGACCAAAAAAAGTCAGACTGCAAACTTGGCATGGGTGTTTAGGCTCAACTCAACCAGAGATTCACATCTAAAATTGATTTACAATGATTTTTTCTATTAATACATAATAAAATACATAAATGAAGAAGAAATCCAAAAATATGAATGTCACTGATGAATATTTACTAAGTTATCCACTATTTGTAGAGGGAGGTCAAAATGACAAGAGATTTGGAACCAAATTAGTACAGAGAAAATATAAAATATATATAAAAAATAAAGTAAAATTAACTTGACCTTCGGGTCACCCCTTAATATAATGGTAGGGGAAACACTGGATTTAAATCTTTACAACCCTTAATGAATTTTGACAAATCAAATCAAATTTGTGCTAATTTTCATGCAATGTGGACGAAAGAATTCAAAAATTCTAAATTCTAGATCTCTTGAGAACTATGATTTTAGAATTCTCTCAGCAGATTCTAAAACTTGATCCACACAAGCCAGTTTCATTAACGTGGGTTTTCAATTCCTTTTATCCTGCAACATCTCAGTTCTTCTCTCTCTTCCCATTAAATATGAAATAGATTAATCTTTTCTTCTGCAAACATACCAACATTTCTGTGGCCCATATTCTGCCTCATTACCTCATTCTGACTGTGACAGATTCATAAAATACTTTTATTACGAAGTCAGAAGTGGGTAAATGATTGAAGCAGAACCCCCGAGAGCAGCTCAAGAGGACGATGTCATCAGACATCAGCGGGAAACACAATCCTGAGTGACAGATGCATGATGAGAAAATGAACAGTAACACCTCAGGCCACGTACGACATACCTCACACTCTTAACTCAACCCCATCGACCCACACGAACCAACCAACACAAGCGTGTTTATGTTATTGGATATGCAAGAGGAACAAACTGCGCGGATTCCCTAGAGACGGCCAATAGAGACCTGAAGGGCAGAGCGGCCGCTCATTTATCACTTTTGGCAGCTCTGGGGTTTGTGGGTTTGTGCTGAACACAATGACACGCGGGGAGCGAGCGGCTCATTCAGCGCAGCGTTCAGCGCAGCAATTGCAATCAACACTTTAATTGCAACCAAAACTCAAGTCAATAATCACTTCAGTTGCTCTGTGCAGGTGTGACGCTAGAATTTGATTCTTACTTCTATAATGTGAAACTATCAAAATGTGACAGTCTTTATAACAGATACAGAGTTTGTTTATAAAATTCAGAACTGAATTGGCTACAACACACAGGAAGTTGAATCAGAATGACAGGGAAAAACTATTTAATGAACTTCAAATTTAAAAAAAGAATTCAACATAGGCAATGAATTCCATTAATCTAACTAAGATCTATCGAGCTACATCTATAACTATGTACCAGGGCTGGGTTAAAAAAAAATCCATATCTCGACTTTAATCGATTCTTATTTTTATGCAACTATATAGATTCTTTAATCCCAAGAATGGATTAGTCTAGCCTGTTTTCAGTTAATCGACAGAAGTTTGAAGGGCAACTCCCATCCGATAAATTGCAATAAACATTGTGCTTTTATACTTTTAATATGAAACAAAGTCTCAGATTTCAAATTCTGTCCATTGTATTGTAGTATTTAAACAATAAATGGCGTTTTGGTGCAGTTTAATAGAGTAACAGATTGCAGTAGTGCCTCAGTTCAACAGACCCGGCAGCGGCAAGTGCACGTCAACTAATCATCTCCTCCACATTAATACCAGTTTCAGCACAAAATAATCATGAATAAACAGAGTGAGGTAAGGTAAGTTACTAAAAAGAGTACAAGATGTCAATATAACGGCTTGTAAACAATCTATCTATCTATCTATCTCTATCTATCTATCTATCTATCTACAGGTGCTGGTCATATAATTAGAATATCATCAAAAAGTTGATTTATTTCACTAATTCCATTCAAAAAGTGAAACTTGTATATTATATTCATTCATTACACACAGACTGATATAGTCTCAAATTTTTATTTCTTTTAATTTTGATGATTATAACTGACAACTAAGGAAAATCCCAAATTCAGTTTCTCAGAAACTTAGAATATTGTGAAAAGGTTCAATATTGAAGACACCTGGTGCCACACTCTAATCAGCTAATTAACTCAAAACACCTGCAAAGGCCTTTAAATGGTCTCTCAGTCTTGTTCTGTAGGCTACACAATCATGGGGAAGACTGCTGACTTGACAGTTGTCCAAAAGACGACCACTGACATCTTGCACAAGGAGGGCAAGACACAAAAGGTCATTGCAAAAGAGGCTGGCTGTTCACAGAGCTCTGTGTCCAAGCACATTAATAGAGAGGCGAAGGGAAGGAAAAAGATGTGGTAGGAAAAAAAGTGTACAAGCAATAGGGATAACCCGCACCCTGGAGAGGATTGTGAAACAAAACCCATTCAAAAATGTGGGGGAGATTCACAAAGAGTGGACGGCAGCTGGAGTCAGTGCTTCAAGAACCACTACGCACAGACGTATGCAAGACATGGGTTTCAGCTGTCTGATTCCTTGTGTCAAGCCACTCTTGAACAACAGACAGCGTTAGAAGCATCTCGCTTCAAAAAGGACTGGACTGCTGCTGAGTGGTCCAAAGTTATGTTCTCTGATGAAAGTAAATTTTGCATTTCCTTTGGAAATCAGGTTCCCAAAGTCTGGAGGAAGAGAGGAGAGGCACACAATCCATGTTGCTTGAGGTCCAGTGTAAAGTTTCCACAGTCAGTGATGGTTTGGGGTGCCATGTCATCTGCTGGTGTTGGTCCACTGTGTTTCTGAGGTCCAAGGTCAACACAGCCGTATACCAGGAAGTTTTAGAGCACTTCATGCTTCCTACTGCTGACCAACTTTATGAAGATGCAGATTTCATTTTCCAACAGGACTTGACACCTGCACACAGTGCCAAAGCTTCCAGTACCTGGTTTAAGGACCATGGTATCCCTGTTCTTAATTGGCCAGCAAACTCGCCTGACCTTAACACCACAGAAAATCTATGGGGTATTGGGAAGAGGAAGATACGATATGCCAGACCCAAGAATGCAGAAGAGCTAAAGGCCACTATCAGAGCAACCTGGGCTCTCATAACACCTGAGCAGTGCCACAGACTGATCGACTCCATGCCACGCCGCATTGCTGCAGTAATTCAGGCAAAAGGAGCCCCAACTAAGTATTGATCTTTAACTCATCTGTCTAACTATCTATTTATCTCTAACTACACCTATCTATCTATCTATCTATCTATCTATCTATCTATCTATCTATCTATTTCTGTTAATAGATTTCTATTTTTATTAATTTCACTACAAATTAATCTTCCTCACATTCAAAATTCCTTTTGGAATTCTGATGGTTCTAATTCAAATTCTGATCTGCTGATCTGATTGTGTGAGTAGTCACTGAATACTAGAAGAGATCTTGAAGTGTTGTGTGAGCGGTCTCTATCTTGATTGATCTTGATTGACAGCAAACACCTGTCAATGCCCTAGAATTATAACTAATAAGCACTTCTTACTAGTTAGCATGACGACATAAAAACACAGGCAAAGGCAAAACACTCTCACCTTTAAATCTAATTAAGGTTTTATCTTAAATCTATACATTTATTTAAATGTATCAAGCAACTCAACTTGAGTTTTACAGCAGTACAGTAGTAAAACGTTTGAGCCGTTATGATTCAGTGATCTGTGAGAGGAACGATGACGTACATTCATCAGCAAGACTGATTTCCCGATTAACGCACCAAAAAACTGGAAAATGAAAAGAAAGAAAATTTCTCATGAAGCACACCACAGAGGTTTGGATCGCTGAAGCGGGGGAGTTGTTGTCATGTTTGATGTCACAGCGGGTCATGTGGGTCAGATTTCCCACTGACTGTGGTGATGACATGTGACCTGTTCCGTCAAGAAGCCCAATTATTATTCAGGGAAAACAACTAATGAGTGCAGGAGGAGCCACAGACTGTACATGGAGTTTGATCCCACAGACAGCAGACGGACATCAACAAACACAAACCAGCACATTAATCATTCAGCAGCAGTCAGAACACATGACAAATACTCATAAACACCACATACCTCAATCAGATCTACAGTGTTGCATGTCTTCAAATCTGACAATATCCACTTATTTAAAACATTTATCAACATCACATGATAAACCAACTACCACAATTAATAGCCTTGTCACTAAAATCATTATTTTTTAAATACATTTTCTTTGAACGAATATATTAAACATGAATGTACATCTATGGCTGTCAGTCGCCACAGAAAATAACTAACCAGACCAAAATCTTTTGGATATTTTTTTAATCATCACATGCCTGATTTTTTATTTTAAAAAAATGTAAAGCAATATATTCTATAGATCAAATCTTAACTTGATTATTTATATCGGTGCAAAATGTAAATATATCTCTCAGCTCTAATCTGCAAAACATGACTATAAGGCATAAATATATTATTTATATATACCAGAATGAACCAACTATCCACTAAGCACTTTTGATTGAGTATGTGTATGAAATCATGCGTGTTTTAACAAAATACAGAATACACATTTTTGCATGTGAACTGCATTAAATTGATCAAAAGTGACAGTAAAGACATTTATAATGCTACAGAAGTTTTCTATTTCTAATAAATGCTCTCTAGCCTTTCTTAAAAACCCATATAATAATATGATTATTAATATTACGGTAATAAGAAGTGCTAATAATCAGTAGGATCATGTGACACTGAAGACTGGAGTAATGATGCTGAAAATTCAGCTTTATATAATAGTAATAAATTACATTTTAAAATATATTCACATAGAAAACAGTTAATTTAAACTTTAATAATATTTTCTAAATTTTACTGTTTTTACTGTATTTTTGATCAAATAAGTACAGCCTTGATGAGCAAAAAAAGAAAAAAAAAAAAAAAAAAATCGCACAGACCTCAAACTTTAAAATAGCAAGGCCTGCCCTCATATCAGCCTGCTAGCACAGTAATGACCTCAGCAGAGACGTGCTGCTTAATATGAGATAATGAGCCCCGCTGAGACGAACGCAGCACTTAATTACATGTGTTGACTGTACGTGATTAATTTCTCGCTCGTTAAGAGCCGAAGCGCTCTGCGTTTCTGCTGTAGAACAGCCTTGTAGCCACAATTTAGTGTTGAAAACTGAGTCACTGAGATGGAAAATGACCTAAAAGCAAAACACTCTTTAATTTCAAACCATTACTGAGCAAATCTTTCCTAAACACAGCAGCGATGCCGAAACAAAACATCTGCTGTGAGTACATGCTGGTCAAACGAACATGCTGGAGAGAGAGAGAAGGTGTTGCAATATTGGCCATCCATTATTTAAAGAGATCAATTATACATGAAAGTCTAAAAGAGCAACTACAACCGTTCAGCCTCTGTCCCGCAACATTTTCAAGTGTCCCGTTTCTCATGTTTCTCTGCATTCAAAAGTCTAACTATGAACTCAAATGTTTCTCAAAAAATGTATCCAAGAGCAAATCATTTCTAGCTTTTACAAAAAAATTATTTGACACTTGAAATAAAAGTTAACTGAAATTTATATATATATATATATATATATATATATATATACTGTATAGGCTACATTTTTCAGTTTCATTGTATGCTGAAGTACTAAAATAAGTAAAACTAAAACTAATAAATAAAATAAAATGTTATATACAATTAAAAAAAAATAATAATACTAAAGTAAATAAAACTATAAAGACATTAAAGAGAAAATGTAAAGAAAAATGACAAAAACAATAAAATTACTATTAAAGTCTTACTAAAATTAAAGTGAAAAAAATCCTAAAAATAAAATCTAAATCTAATACAAAAACTGAGAACATCAAGATGATACGGTGAGGAGAAGCGACTGTCCTGACTGCTTTTTAACATACAGCAGATTTCACGCTGATTTGATTTGTGCCCTGTGACCTCTCACCTAAATCTTGGATTGGCAGAGAGCTGGTTACGGGTCAGATGATGTAACATGATCCCGAAAACGACAGTGTCGTCTGACACCTCTGAGACCGGGACAAGCAAACATTCACCATCAGTGTCTCATGTGAGAGTGTGCTCACACTACACTTCAAGTTCTCTTCTAGCAATCAGTGACTACACACTCCAGCAAAGTATCTCAGTCTTCTGCTGAGCACTAAAGTTAACGTTTGGTGACCTCTGACCTGTTGGGTTTGAATTTCGTTGAATATGGCTGTAATTTCGCTGACTAGACAACATCAGCGATGCAGCATTACAGTAGTGACAATAATGAATAGGGGTGGAAGGGACGCAGTTGATCTGTGATCAGTATGGACCAGGCCCTACGGTTCGGCAAGCATGTGATTCACAAATTTATTAACCATCATAGAGTTAAAGTTTATCATTTGCACGTGTATTGTCTTGCTAATTTACACTTTCAAGATAAAAGAGAGAAAAAACTTGCACTTTCAAGCAAAAGAAGAGGCTAAAAAGAGAACTCAATTTGGTACTCAGGGTTTGTCACAACTGGCTGTTGGTCAAGTGTTCCTGAAATCACATTAACGAAAATAAATAAATAAAAAACACATCATGTCTTCATATACTAGGAAAAATAATCAGTTATAGAGAAGAATAATACTAATTATTATTGTAGTAGAAACATTATTTCATTTGTATTATTATTGTAGTCATACTTATATATAAATCATCTATATATCTAGAGCTTCAAACATTGTGAATTGTAAATGACAATTTTTACATAAATAATAATAATAATTAATTAATTCAAAAATGCAATTAGATCTTTTTTCCCACATTGTGCAACCCTAAATACTGATGGTTTTAAAACAGTGCGCAGTTTTAGTAGTAGTAATAATATTAATAATTATTATTATATTATTATAAATACTAGATTTTATGTTACAGTGAAATATTTTACAGTAATGATCATTTTTCAGATTTTTAATATTACTTATTTTAATTTGTTATTAGTTTTATTATTTTTTTTTTTTTTTTTTGTGCAACCCTAAATCCTGATGGCTTTCAAAATAGTAGGCAGTGTGCAGTACATACTGCTCAGTATTCAGTAAGCAGTAAATTTATAATTGCCAAAATAAATGAAAAAAGGAAATATCTGATGTGTCCCGTCCCGACTTCCTGTCTTAAGAGGAAATGTGTTCAAATGGGTGGGAAAACTGCGCTTATCAATCTACTCTGAGTGGCATTTAAAGGCAAAAGCCTTTGACCAAGTTGTTTAAAATATTATCAAAATAATTAGCATTAATAACAATAAAACAACAGCTTCATGGCGACACTGATGTGAATCTATCAGAGGGAAAGAGAGACATCAGCTGTCCGTGTGTAAGCGAGTGCGTAATGTCCTGCTCTACACACGCTGACCTCACATATCCCACAACGCACTGCATGATGAATGAGCGCCGCACGAGCTGCTGTCCTCCCATGATCCTCTCTGCTTCACTTCCTCTCTCTCCACCTGCCCGACAGAGTGATTAATGTCTGCTCTGTGCTGCATCGACACAAAGACACATCACACAGAGCCCACTCAGAGCTCAGTCTTCTGTCCAGGGAAAACATCCAAACATTCAGAAATTAACACATTTTATTTGGGAAGAAAAATGATTTAAGATTATAAGTCTTGTTTCTGAGTAATTAATCAAAATGAAGAGAGTTTATGCTTAAAACAAGAACAAATATCCACCAATGGGCTCAGACGTTTCTAAGCATAGACTCACTTCAATTTGATGCATTTTTCAGAAAACAAGACTTTATTAAAGTAATTTTGCAATTGAGCAATATGAGCAAAGGACGGCTGTGTTTTGATCTTTCATTCAGAAAATTCACAGAAGTTCTAACCTTTCACTGAAGTAAAAGAAGGGAGAAAATCTCATGATGAAACAAATGCTTTCTTTAGTTCACGTTGGCCACAATTATAAAATTATAAAATTATAAAATTAAAAATAAATTAGCAGCCTCAGAAATTTGGAGCCCTTTGCACATAAATACACAATAAAAAGATTTTCAGATTATTGGAGTACATTTTACATTAAAATACTATATAATTCAGTGTGTTATTCGCAATTTCTGAGTGAAATTTGTTTCAAAGTAAAATGTACACCAGTTTTTGGTGTGTGTGTGTGTGTGTGTGTGTGTGTGTGTGTGTGTGTGTGTGTGTGTGTGTGTGTGTGTGTGTGTGTGTGTGTGTGTGTGTGTGTGTGTGTGTGTGTCGTGGTTCCTTCTGTTCTCCTTGAGGGCAAACGATTTGAGTGATGACATCATCCAAAATCAGACCCCACTGAACAGATGAAGATTTCAGAGTCAAATTACCCACAATCCATCATTCTCTGCCAAACGACAGCCGCCAACCTGCCTCTCCTCAGGACATAACAAATAAAGGATTGTAGTTTCCTGACAAAGGCCAGTGTTCGTGTTTCTCCGCAGACGGAAGCTCATTAAGCAGCAGTGATATTAACGGTTAAACAGCTCACGATTATAATCCTGAGTCTCTGACTTACTGAACAGTTCAATGTTCGGATGGAAAAACATGAATTGACAGACAGAGCAGACCTAAAGAAAGAGTTTCAGTAATAAACACACATACATGTTTGATTTATGAGTAGCTTAATCTTAAAAAGAGGCAAAACAATGTAGATTTTTCATGTCCAAAAATTGTGAAACTTTATAAAAATTATGCCTAATTTGCATAATGGAGTCAGTTTGCATTTTAATACAGAAAAGTAAATTATGATTTTTCTGATAATTGTGATTGCAATTAAAAGAAAGCGATTTAAAAAAGAAAAAGATCCAATTTTGTCCCCGTAATTTTGAGATTATATAGCAATGTTGTTACAAAAAAAAAACAATAATCATAATAATAAAAACAACTAATTATTATTACTACTACTACTAAAATAAAGATAGAAATATTACTAAAAAATAAAATAATTATTATTATTATTATTATTATTATTATAACTACTGCTAAAATAAAAATATTAAAATACTAAAAAGAAAATAAGAAATTGTTTTTACTATTGTAATATTTTACTTTAAAATAAAACCTAGTATTTAAAATAATAATAAGCATTATAAACACAATCTTGATTATTACTAAAATAAAAATTATAAATGATAATAATGACAATAAAAATTACTAAAAATCAATATAAGAAATTGTTTTTACTATTGTTATATTTCACTGGAACATGAAATCTAGTGTTTAAAAATAATAATAATAATAACAACAATCATCAACATCATGACTATCACTAAAATGAAATAAAACAGATATTACTACATAAAATCAAAATACAAAAAAATTGTATTTTTACAATTATAATATTTCACTGTAAAATAAAATCTAGTATTTAAAATATATACAATAATAATTATTATTATTATTATTATGATGATTATTATTATTACTACTACTTCTACTAAAATAAAAAAATTACTGAAGAAAAATAAGAAACTGCTTTTTACTATTATAAAATAAATTCAGTGTTTAAAAAATATAATAATAATAATAATTTTACTTTTCAAATGTAAAATGCAGCCTTCATTTCTTAATTTTCCTAATAATTTCCATTTTATTTTCGATTAATCGTGCAGCCCCAAAAGTATCTGATTCAGACTGAATCTTTCTGACTCTGATGCTACTGGAAACACAATCAATCAATCAATCAATCAGCAATTAAACAGACAAACCAAACAATAAACTCCTCACTGCAGCTCTGAAGACCCGGAAAACACACAACAGACGTCAGTTCAGCTAAAAATACACTTCGCACACATGACAGCTGTGAAGTGGATGGAGTTCATGGGTCATGTGCAAACACACACACACACACACACACGCACGCACGCACACACACACACACACACACACATTCATATTGAAGAGGATACTCACTTAATGGTTTTTGATCTAAACTGTCAAATAGATTTGCAAAAACTGCTGTCTGAAACTACTCTTGATTCAATTTGATTCATTAGATTCATGATTCACAACAAACAACCTCAATATGACACTACAAGAAAATACTAAAATCAAACATATGAAGCACTTACAGACCATTTGGGGGGAAAACGTAATTGTTTTATTTTAACTGAATTGCATCTCATGCACAAGGTCTGTGAGAAATAAAGAAACTAGAACTCAAACACTTTTTATCTAGTTCTAAGTCTCATCTATGACCATAAAAAAGGCTTTTTTAATTTTAAATTTAAGGCTTACTTTAATAGGCTATTTTACATAAAATGTTTACATATAGTCCACAAGATAAAATAACTGAATGTACACAAATTCAAAAGTTTACATATACACTTATCTCCTAAGAAACATGGTCTTTTTGGTCTTCAAAAAAATATCAGATTCTGAAAAATATGTAACTCTCCTTAGCCTTGAAAGCAAGATCCGAGCAAAATAAATCACAACATACATGACTGTCATGAGACTGTCACTGTTCATCTAAATCAGGTTTTACACACAGTTCATTTAATTAACTCAAATAAAGCAATTTATCCTCCATGTGATACTTTATTCGATCAGAACTGTTTGAAGCCATTCAAAGTAACAAGAATGCTGAAAGATTTATAGTACAGTAAACATCAAATGCAATATGATTTATCTCAGATGACTGCATCTCGCATATATCTTCACAGAAAGTAGCCTTATGTACACTAAAGTTTCATAAAATGCATCCACTATAAATCACCAAAACATGAGCTAAATTTAAAGACAATGTGCAAAAACACAAAACAGCATGAACTCCCAGTTACCTCGTCTGTAAACACATCAGAACATCCTGAACACTGAGTCATGCCCTAACAACAGGTGATCCCGTCACTGGTGCAGTACTGTGTCAAAAGCACTCAATCACACGAGCTCAAGCCTGTTGTTTAGTGTCAGAACAAGCAGCGGGTTTTCATTTACCTGATTCACAGCAGAACCGGGCTGCGTCGCTCCTACAGCGCTCCTCCGGAGAAACGTTCATCCTGCGACGCCGTTCCGACCGCATTCCGGTAAATCAGCTCCGTTCTGCGTCCGTCTCGGGCGGTGAGCACAAGCAAACCGCGAGACACCAGCTGAGACACACGTGCGCTGAACTGACGCGATACACGCGCTCGGCGATAGAGGGCGACAGACTCCACAAACACACAGCGTGGTTTTAAAGCGTTAGAGGGCGACGACTAGTGGTCAGAGGACGATAATACAACCTGATGCCAAACTATAACTATATGGTGCGTTCAAGTCCTCCCAAAAGGGTCTGGCTGCAGACTTGCACTTGCACTCTCAGACTTGCACTCTCAGACACTTGCACTTCCGGTAGTGACATTACTTGCAGTCTTTATTTTATATTTTTGTTCTATTTATTTTTTGTTTGAATCTCTCAACATTTTTACAACAGCAGCCAGGTGTTGAAGACAAGAAAAAAATAAACTAAATTACGAAGTCACTTGCAATCGCCACTTTCACTCTCAGCTACCTGCGACGTCACTTGCAACACCAACACAAATCGTGCAGGTTTGCCAATGGAGACAAGACGCTGTGGTGATTAAACGATTAAAAACAAAATTAGTAACATCACGTACAGTCGGGTCCTGCAAGAAAAAAAAGACCCGCAAATCCAGTGGCCACAAAACAGCAGAATATGAATGCAATGCGCAAAGTCTCTAATTAAGCGTTTTTCCTCCCGTAGAACATAGAAATACTTAATATGGCTTAATGTATTAAGATGCTATTCAAATATCAAATTCAATATAGTTTATTAATATAACGAATAATGTATAAAACATGGCAAAACAGGCACAAAAACATGGCATAATGTGGCATAAATTAATAGACTAAGAAGAAGAATAAAGAAGAAACTCAATATGCGCCTCTTCATTATAAAATATACATAAACAATATGTACAGGCAACCAGGTGAGCCCAGAATAAATGCAACATGCAAAAGTTTCGCGTTTTAGCGTTTTCCCATATAGAATAACTGTCCCTACAGCTCTTTTATTTCTTTGTCTTTGTCCATTAAGCTATGTGATGTTTATTATTTTTTATTAATGATTTTTCTACGGGAGGAAATGAACACGCTTAACGAGAGATTTTTGCATTGCGTTCATATTCTGCTGTTCTGTGGCCGCGGATTTGCGGGTCTTGTCCTTTTTCTTGCAGGACCCTGTACGTTACGGTACAAATTAGTTTTAATCGTTTTAATCACCACAGCGTCTTGTCTCCACTGGCGACACATACGATTTTGGTCGATTGCAAGTGACGTCGCAGGTAGCTGAGAGTGCAAGTGACTTCGTAATTTTGTTTCTTTTTTCTTGTCTTCACCACCTGGCTACTGTGTTTGTAAAATGATGAGAGATTCAAACAAAAGTAATCAATAAATAGAACAAAATAAAAAAGACGGATGTCATTAGCGGAAAGCGCAAGTGTCTGAGAGTGCAAGTCTGAGAATGCAAGTCTGAGAATGCAAGTGCAAGTCTGCAGCCAGACCCTTCTCAGTCCTCCTGTGAAGTCAAGTGCGGTCTGTGGGCGGGGTTCCCAGTCGTAATTATGACTTTGTGGTGAGCTTCATGCAGGGGCGTTTCTAGGATTTTCATTTTAGGGGGGCTCAGCCCCCAATAAGGGTATGATTTAAAAAAAATATTATTTGACTATTAGGGGTAGGGTTGTATACTACTAACCTTATTGTACAACCACTTATTCCATTGTATTGCCCTGTATTTCATATATGGGAGTAGAAAAGTACTGACTGAGCCATATACAACACCGTATAAAAAAAAAAAAAAAGGAAAAAAGAAAAATTTAGATGTGACCAGTCACTAGAAAATTTTGAGTTGGGAAATGTAGATTTTCTTTTTTTTTACAATGAAGACTTCCTGATTCAATTATTAGGACATTCATGTTTTATCCTTTGACGATACCACTGCTTTTTCTCATGAAATGTACGTGGAATTGGCAGACCATTTAAACAAACATTAAGGGTCAGTGACTGTAGTGAATCTTGGGAACACAGTGGTATGGTGTGGTGAGAGGCTGTCTACGTTCTATTCTCAACTGACGCTTGCTCATTTGCAGACCTACTCCCGCACTGACAAGACCAACAATTTGTATATCCATCTACAATGAAATATAAAATTATTATTATTATTATATTATTGAGACTTTTAGTCTTTATAATCAACAATATGGTTGGTTTCTACATCAAGTCACCCCCTGAAATTTATTTCATTCAAATCATTTAACTAACCAGCTAATATTCATTAAGATATTAGACAAAACATGTATTAATGTAATTGTCTGTTGGCAACATGGTTTTAATCTGTTCTATATGTATTTCTATTTATTAAAAATAAACAAACATGAATTATCAATTTGCCACTTCTATAAATCCAGTACTTAAAAAAATAATAATAATAATCACAAATCCCTTTACTCTACTCGCCTCTTACTCTAATATACAGTATGTATCATGATACACTAATGACTTCATTATTACTTAATACAAAAAATTACTATTTATAATACAAAACCAAAATAACTCCACATGATGTTTCTCTCTCTGTGCCCTTTAGTGGGGGGTGGCTTTTCAGAAAATGATGTGTGTCTTTAATCATTTCTGTGCAATGGGCATGAATAATGTAATGCCAAAATAAACAATAAACTGTTTTAAATTTTAAAAAAAAAGTAATAAAATCAAATTATGATCGTTTTCTCACAAGTTACGTTTTTCATGGGTGTTACAATCGCTTCAATTTTTGTTGGAAGAAAAACAACTATCACACTGTGACTGAGGGCTGAAGGTGAATGCAGTGAAGACGTATTGGTATTGGATGAGAAACACCGAACTGTGTATTTGTCCAGTAACTTATGTAAAACTGCAATTCCACAAGAACTGCAACCAATGCAGATGGTCATATCATAGCACTCTATCAATAATGCACACAACACACACACCCACACCTTGTACTCTCTGATGTTCGCTCTGATCGGCGCCCATGCGGATTGAAAACAATGCGCTGAATTCCACTGCAGACTCACCGACTCAGGGTGAGGAGCCGAAAACTTGACGCAGCTTGCGGCCGTTTCAAATGAGTTTTTAAAGGGGACTGAAGCGATTACAAATTAATTAATCAAATTATTTTTTAGGGGGGCTGGGCAGAAGTTTAGGGGCTGAAGCCCCCCTAAAAAGGGCCTAGTGACGCCCCTGGCTTCATGTGTTACGATATTTCCAACATAACTTGAACGCACAGTTATAGTAATGTCCCAGCTATCAGAAATATCTTCTCAGAACATTCTGCTAGGCTAACCTTTTTATTAAGTTATGAGATGTTTTTCAAAAATGTCCAGTTTTTTTTTTTTTTTTACGTTTCTTTCTTTTTTTTTTCTTTTTTTTAAGAACGTAAATGATCTGACTGATATATATATACAGTACAGACCAAAAGTTTGTAAACATTACTATTTTTAATGTTTTTGAAAGAAGTCTCTTCTGCTCATCAAGCCTGCATTTATTTGATCAAAAATGCAGAAAAAAACAGTAATTTTGTGAAATATTATTAAAACTTAAAATAATAGTTTTCTATTTGAATAATTTATTCCTGTGATGCAAAGCTGAATTTTCAGCATCATTACTCCAGCCTTCAGTGTCACATGTAACATCCAGTCTATCACATGATCATTTAGAATCAATTCTAATATTCTGATTTATTATGAGTGTTGGAAACAGTTCTGCTGTCTAATATATTTGACGAATAAAAGGTTAAAAAGAACTGCATTTTATTTCAAAAAAAAAAAAAAATTTCTAATAATATATATTCTAATAATATATTTTCTTTACTATCACTTTTTATCAATTTAACACTTCCTTGGTGAATAAAAGTTTGATTTTATTTAAAAGAAGAAAGAAAGAAAAAATTACTGACCCCAAATTACTGACCAGTAGTGTATATTGTTATTACAAAATATTATATTTTTAAAAACCATAGCTTCTTTTTTTTTTTTTTTTTTTTTTTACTTTTTATTCCATCAAAGTATCCTAAAAAAGTATCACATGTTCTGAAAAAATATCAAAGCCGCAGCAACTGTTTCAGCATTTGATAATGAATCCTCCATATAGAATGATTCTAAAGGCATCATGTGATAATGATCCTACCAAATTCAGCTTTGCATCACAGAAATAAATGATACATTTAAAGTATAATAAATTTAAAAAAAAAAAACAACGTTATTTTAAATTGTAATAATATATCACAATATTAACCATTTTTTTTTCTGTATTCTTGATCAAATAAATGCAGGCTTGATGAGCAGACAGAAACTTTCTTTCAAAAACATTAAAAATAGTAATGTTTTCCAAACTTTTGGTCTGTACTGTATATATATATATATATATATTCCATGAACGACGTATAAATAGCCTAAAGTATAAAACAAAATAATAATAATAAAAATAAAGACCAGACTATGAAGGAGCTTTCTATTAACATTACTTGCAAAACATTTAGCTATTCAGAATTTTGGGAGAAACTTGCCAGAAAGTTAACTTAATGTTATTAATACGTATTATTACCATGTCAGTAATGCTTGGTGTGACCAAAACAAAAAAATGTAAAAAGAAATAAAATGCAGCCGATTGACAGGGAGTTCAACTAAATACTGTATGTGACTGAATCAATGAAGATATGCTTATGTAGGCTATAAGCTGCGGTCACATTTTCTCCAGGTAATGTTTATGAATATAGATTTATAAAGCCTTGGGATGCTGCTGATTATGTCCATGTAGTGTCTTTATAGTGGGGTAATATAGTCCATATAGTGTCTTTATAGTGTCTTTATGGTGGGGTAATATAGTCCATATAGTGTCTTTATGGTGGGTTAATATAGTCCATATAGTGTCTTTATAGTGGGATAATATAGTCCATATAGTGTCTTTATGGTGGGGTAATATAGTCCATATAGTGTCTTTATGGTGGGATAATATAGTCCCATATAGTGTCTTTATGGTGGGGTAATATAGTCCATGTAGTGTCTTTATGGTGGGGTAATATAGTCCATATAGTGTCTTTATGGTGGGTTAATATAGTCCATATAGTGTCTTTATAGTGGGATAATATAGTCCATATAGTGTCTTTATGTATGGGGTAATATAGTCCATATAGTGTCTTTATGGTGGGGTAATATAGTCATGTAGTGTCTTTATAGTGGGGTAATGTAGTCCAATAGTGTCTTTATAGTGTCTTTATGGTGGGTTAATATAGTCCATATAGTGTCTTTATAGTGGGTTAATATAGTCTATATAGTGTCTTTATAGTGTCTTTATAGTGGGGTAATATAGTCCATATAGTGTCTTTATAGTGGGGTAATATAGTCCATATAGTGTCTTTATAGTGTCTTTATAGTGGGGTAATATAGTCCATATAGTGTCTTTATAGTGTCTTTATAGTGGGTTAATATAGTCTATATAGTGTCTTTATAGTGTCTTTATAGTGGGTTAATATAGTCTATATAGTGTCTTTATAGTGTCTTTATAGTTGGGTAATATAGTCCATATAGTGTCTTTATAATATCTTTATAGAGGGGGTCACAATGAAACCCAGCCATTATAAATCTTACTCAATGGCTTTTATAGACATTTCTGAATGTATTAAGGAAAACATTTATGAAGCGCAAGACAGTTGATGAAATAGCAAACATGTAGGTTAAAAAGCAACATAAAGTTATCAAATTATTATTTTGACCAGCATATATTTTCATTGATCATTTGTGTAAATTTCAACACTCCTTTAAGGCACCAAAAATATAAAGAACTATAAAAGAATCAAGTTGTAAAAACCATTTGGGGAAGTTTTTTTTATTATTATTATATATATTTTTTTTTCATACAACTGGTTTAGCAGCTTTGCATATATTCATATCTTCATATCTATCTGTAAAGTTTACTCTAAGATTATTCACTCTAAGATTATGTACTTGATGCTTTTTTGATGCCTGTGTTTGGCACAAAATGAAGTCAAGGGGCTTATTATGCCAATATGTTTTTCTGAGTAATTCATTGGAAAAAACTGATGAGGAAGAACAGAAGAAAAGGAAGTGATGAGGGAAAGTTCAGGACGGTGATTCACCCGTCTACTGTCAGTATATGGGGATCTGCTGAGGGAAAGTGGAAAGTGAAGGAGTCTGTTTATACTGTATCTTCAACATTACTGATGATGATGATGATGATGATGATGATGATGATTATTCAATTCAATTCAATTCAAGTTTATTTGTATAGCGCTTTTTACGATACAAATCAATTGCAAAGCAACTTTTACAGAAAATTAAGTTTCTACATATTTTAGTAGTAGCTTATCAGTGATGACTGTCAGTTTATGTGCATACGGCAGAGCGGCAGAAATGTTCAGGAAAGAATCAATAAAAGAGAAGTAAACAAACAGACGATTAACACTATTAACAGCAATTATGCAATCAAACTTATAGCAAAATGTGGTAGTTCTGTATGTTGGTCTCTGGGTTAGCATCATCTGAAGTCCTCTGAGGGGTTGGCATCATCTCTTCTCAGGTGTTCTGGATCCAGGACTGGAGCTTGTGTAAATCCTAGTTACCACGGGATGTAAAATCCCGTGGCCCAAAGCAGAAGAAACAAATAGAGACATAATTAGCGTAGCTGCTGTTCCAGCCAAGTAAAATTAATTAGATTAACCCAAGCTAAAGATTATAACAGTGAATGTAAAAAAAAAATGAGAAAATGTGACTGATCTCTTTTATGAATATGTCTGTTGTTGTTGCATAAGGAAAAGATTATTTGCTTATATAATGAAGAAAAAAAATGTGTTTTGTTTGTGTAGGTGTGTAGTTCTGAATACTGTATAAGAGTTATTAACACAACACACTCTGTTTTTGTGTTTATGCTTTTGTGTTTGTGTTTCCCAGTTGTCTTTAAAATTATGAAATGTATTTCTTGTCAAGTTCTTCAGAATTCACTGTGATCTAACTGTCATGTGACAACAGCAAATCTGGAAAAAAGTCTTTAATATTTATTGAAATATACAGTAAATATAGCTTGTATATGATCTCAATTATGGGAAAAAAATATAAGCTGTTTGTATAATAGCATATAATAATGTAATAAAATAACAGTATGCTACAATATTACAACAAATACAATGTAAATAATCTTCAGGTTGGTAAATTAAATATTTATTGACAATATATATATACATATTGTAAAAAGTATAAAAGACAAGAAAGAACGTTAGATGAGGAGAGAACGAAAGAGAAATAAAAAGAAAGAAAGAGAAAGAAACGAGTATAAGAAAAAAGAAGATACGAAAGAAGGTAAAGAAAAAGAAAAGAAAGAAAGACAAGGTTCTTTATGCAACCTATAAAGCTTACACTGTAAAAAAAAAAAAAAAAAAAAAAAAAAAAAAAAGAAAAAACACAAAATTAAAATGTGTCTGACTGACAATGACTTCAACTGAATATTTGGCTGAATCAATGTATAAAGATGTGCTTAAGTAGGTAGCTAGTTAAATATTTACTCCATGCAATATCTATCAATATAGTTGGTAATTAAGTATCAATAAGTATTTTTTTTTTAAATACATATATTTTAAATAATGTAAAAAGTTCTTTATTCAACCTAACACGGTAAAAACAAAACAAAAACATTTATGGACATTTCTGTTAACCCTAAAACACAATGCAATGCAGTGTAAAATTCTAAATAAGGTAAAACACCTGTAAAATCCCCTTATATTCATACAGTACAGTGTGCCGTGTTGTTACTGATTTAGAGATGTTATTCAGATCTGTTTTCTATTTTTCGAACTGCAAGAACACAAGCCTGCTGTGATTAGTCTTGTGCATTAGCCCTTTAACTGTCACTCCCATTTTTGAACAACCATGGAAGTGCACTATCCAAACTTAAATTGTTATAATTTATGAACGAAAAAAAAAAAAATGTAATATGATTTTGATGTACCATTTTCATGGAAATGCAATGTCCAATTTTAAAATGGTTTTCACAGGATGAATTTTGAGAGTTTAAGCTTTTAAATTATATATAATTTCTGATGATTTCTAAAGCCTGATGGGGAAAAAGACAACGAATAAGATTTTTTTTGACAAAGGTCAGAACTCCTGTTATGATGTAGATGTTTGAGGTGCACTCGTGTCATAAATTAATCTATTACTTTTCCTACATAAATTGTAGCAAAAAAAAAAAAAAACATGGTAAAATATCTATTAAAGGTCTTAGACCTTTCCAACGATATATTGTTTGATTAGGATTTATTTGTAATTTAGTGAAGTAAATTTAGGCCATAAAGCAAGCCATATATCAGAGATCATGTAGCCTATGATTTCACTTCACATTTGATATTTGGAAAGGATTCTTCGTATCTCAGTTCTGCCTTTCAGGAAAAAAAGAGATACATTGCTTTAAATGATTTAAAGGTGCTTTGTTTTCCAATCAGAATAACTGGACGCATGAATCAGTTGTATCTTGGCAGAACTTGCACTAATTCCCTCACATTTCATCATCTTTATGTTTTTATTTCAAAATAACACCACTTTAGACTGTTGGCTTAAACTTTATTATAAGTTTGAGTGCTAAACCTTCACTCATAAAACTCATTTAAGTACTTATCATTAATGTACATTTAGAAATGCAAGATATCAATAAAAGTATTAGAAATGTCAGATTAATTCATATATTTTACAGATATGAATGCATATTTTCTAAACATAACTCTATAATAATTTAATTGACTATTAATGTGAGTTATTACAAAGAATAACCTTATATGGGTGTCACATCCGTCTCTGAAATACAGATTTATTCTGTATTTGATCACTGAAAGAGGAATGGGGATGTTTTGTTTGTTTGTTTTTACTTTTAGTTCTCATATTTACATTTAGGTTGAAGTATTCTTCTCTCCATCAACTAATGACGCTCTTCTCGACAGCCAATCACATTTGAGATGTGAAGATGGAGCCCAAATCAGGTTCAGATTCCACTTCTGGGACTTTCCAACGCACACGTCCTGAAAAAGCGGTTTCCAGAGGCGCATAAAACCTTGGAGAGTTGCCAGAGAGTTGCATTTCGTGTTAGAGACATAAACACACCAGAGGGGACACGCCAGGGATGGACGAGCATCAAGACGAGGCACGCGCGGGCTGCAGCGCTGTGCATCGCCATCAAGCCAGGAGACCATCTTGAACCGCGGGAGGTAAATTCATTCATTTATTTGTTTGTTTGTTTGTTTGCGATGAAAAGTTTTTGGGACATAATAATAATTTATATATATATAATATATATATATATATATATATATATATATATATATATATATATTATGACTGCATATATTAATACATTACAGCGGTGCATGGTGGTAATTATAATATAGCATAAATGTTCAAGAATACATGCTTTGAAATATTCTGTGGAACTTTTATTTTTGCGTTTTTGCATGCAAAACTCTCTTTTGGTAGCTTGTTCAAAGACAGTTTTGTGCGAATAAAAACATTGTTAATGATCATAAATAATTATGTAACTCGTTTCAGTGCATAGCTTATTTTGTGTGAAATTCCAATGAAAAAAGCGAAATCTGAAAGAAGGAAATTAAACTCTGCCTAGCTACTGGTGACGTCACACACGCTGATGTTATTGATTGGATGTTTTTATGTAATAGACAGAGCGACAAGGAATAATTTTTATTTAAATAACCTACTTAAGGATTTTAATAAACTCAGTTATTAGTTATTTAGATTTCAGTAAGTTACAATCAAACAGACTTTACGTATAAGTGAGTTACTGACAAATATCAACATCAAGATACTTTTTAATGCAATTTGTAATGTGTTAATATTTTCTGTTTTAATTCTAAAGTTTTAGTATTATCCTATGCTGTTTTGTTGTATTTATTTAAAAATATGTCTATATTATTATGAATAACTGTCATTTTCAGTTTCAGTTTCAGTTATTTTAGTAGCCTACATCAAGTTAACAAAATAACAATAAATGCTATCTTGACAAGCTGCAATAAGATATTTCAATATTTGTTGACTTCTGTTTTAAGTAACTACATTTTTTTAGTTATTTTAACTAACCTACTTTATAACCCTGCCATTGGGAATTTTTATGTGTTTATTTCAGTTACCCTAAAAACCCAAAACCCCCCCCAGCCAACATCATTTAAAAAATGAAACCATTAAATTTACAGTTTAATTGATTCATATAGAAAATGTTTTTTTTTATCCAAAAGCAGCTTACAAATGAGGATTATGAAACTTCTTTTTTTTTTTTTTAAATTAAATGTACAGAAAATCAGCTAGAAAAAATTTTGAAACAGGCACATCGTGAATCACTGGGAAGTTTAGTTTTTGTTTGTAGTTGAATTTTCTGTGCTAGATAGATGACCATTTGTTTCAAAACAATCAGCACCCACACAATCAATCATGAGAAATGCCCCTGAAGAGCAGAAGGTCTCAGATGTTTGTTCTGTGCTCTATCCGGCAGGAGCGCCAATGGAAAGCACTGAAGGTGACCGGACTGACAGTCCTGGGCCTGTCTTCTGCTGGCGGGACAGGCGCTGTGACCGCGTACCTCGTCTGGGGTCAGAAGGAACACATCAGTGCTCTGACCACTGGCAGGAGAAGCTGAAGACGGAGCTCACCAGAAAGATGTCCGGTGAGCAACACAGCCAAATGAATTACACAAACTAAACCTCAAACACAGAATCATTACGCACTATTCATTTACAGTAATACGAGTCATTTCAGCAAATTATTCATGCAGTATTATTTAGGAATAAAGATTGAATTCTCCTCCCCCCACCCCCCCCCCCCCCCCCCACCCCCCCCCCCCCCCCCCCCCCCCCTTCCCAGGCATGCTAGGCAGCGGGCATTGATCCTTTATTTATGGTTTAGAAGAGCTAAATCAGTAAATCTATCTGTCGAATCAGTTACAGCTGCTTATCTATGTATGTGGTCTCTATCCACCTTTGCGTTGTGCTCCTCCAAAGGCACAGCATGCATCTTCCCTATGAACAACAGCATGCCATGCTGAAGGACTTCTCTGACGAGTCCTCTGACCAGACCTCCAACAAGAAGAGCAGCATTCCTCTCACTGTGAGATTAACACTGCTAATTAATAATTTTCATCCATAGTCCTGCATGGCTGCTTTGGATTTTGTTTTTGAATATCTGAATTCTTTTTTTTAAGCAAAACTGCGACCAACTTTTCACAAACCAGAGGATTCGAGGGCAGTGGGACAAACTGGATGGTAAAATCACCAAATTATATATAATAAAAAATAAATAATACTAACAAGATACATTTAATAATAGTGTGTTTATATATATATATATATATATATATATACACATACACATGGTCTTAATCTCCACATTCTGTGAAAAAGCTTCCAGACTGAATCGGGAAGAAGATGCAGCTGCCGATGAGGAGCCTGCCACTGCTGGTGGACGTGGATGAGGAGGTGAAGAACTCTCCTGAATCAGGTGAGACACACACACATACACACACACACAACAACTCAGATCCGTTCAGATCTCTGTATAACACACACGTGCTCGTGTCGTCTCCGCAGCTGTGGAGGGTGTCAGACGTAAGTTGTCAGCCTGGGAGTCTCAGAAGGAGGTGAGACCATTGGGTTCTACAAAAGCCTCAGTGTGATGAGCAGGGCAAACTATCTGCCCATGCAGTGTCTGGCCGACTCAGCAACAGGATACTGCGGTGTGTGGATTAAAGACGGCACAGAGATCCCAGACACACGCATACGTGGAGGCCCACTCCCCCAGTGCCAGCTAAGGTGCGAGCTGACTTCACAATAAATAATATAAATGTGCTCTCACTCAGAAACTGTTTATACTGTGAACTGATATTTTAGAATTAGTGGTTAATTATCTTATTCATATACAGATTTATTCATATTTTGGATTAGCTTCATTTTGATTATTTGTTGGGTTTCATTTTTAGTTTTTAATTTTGTTATGTTTATTAATTTTATAATTCTATTAACTTTAATTTACCATTTTATTTATTTTAATTTGAGTACTTTAGAACTTATTTATTTTAGTTACTTGCCAAAGCAACATTCAAAAACCATTAGGGTCATTCAAGGTTTTCATTTAGTTGTTTAGTTTTTTCAAATTTATTTTGATGACCAAAAAAGTTTTAGTTTTACAGCACAGGTTCAGGTCTCTCCTTCAACGTAAGCTTATTTTGTGCCTAAAATGTAAAATGTAAAAAAAAAAAAAAAAATATATGTTTTTTAAAAAATTATATTTATATACTACTATAGTATTTATTAATATTTTGACTTAGGCTTATTTTTATATTTATTTTAGTTAAAGTTTTATTAATTTCACAATGTTCTTTTATTACTTTTGGTCTTTGTTATATTATATATATATATACACATATATATATATATCATATTATATATATAGATTATTTCATTTAGTGTAAAGGCAACATTTTCTTAAAGTTTTGACATTTAAGTTTTCCATTCAATATTTACATCAAATAAAGAATTAATTTACAAGATTAAAATGATTTTTGACAAATGATTTTTGACATGACAGATTTTTGACAACTTCTGATGTTCATTTTAGTTTTAAGTGTTTAATCTAATATTTATATTATCTTTTTTTTTTTTTAAGCCTTTTTTCAATTACCAAAAATGTTTTTAATAGTTTTACTTTCAGGTTACAACTTCATAACAAAAGCTGCTAATATAATTTGTAATGAAGTTGAATTCAATTAGAAAAATGTGCAGCAGTAGCACATACAGTATAAATACATACTATGATCAAACAAACTAGAAATGCACTTTTACAAAAAAAAAAAAAAAAAAAAAAAAAAAAAAAAACCATTGAGTAAATAACTTATATAATAAAGTAGTACTGACATCTTTTTCTGTGTTTGTTTCATGCATTTCTCTGCTGATGGATAATCACAGATGCTGAGCTTCTCGGTGAGTATCATTTACAGTCGATTGTAGATTATTCTGCTAATATGAACATCTAAAGAATCAGCAAGTTAACAATTAAAACGTAAAAGTTTTTAAGTTGAAAGGCTGAAACTGGTGTTTCTTGTAAAGAGGTATTCTGATAATCTTAGTTTAAAATCATGTTATTATGTACTCATAACTGATGTTTGTGTGTATGTCTCTGTTTCTCCAGAGTGAATCATCTCGTCCAGAAATAAAGAGAATAACTCCAGTCCTATCACCTGTCATTAGTTTCAGCTCCTGACGATCAATCAGTCCATATGGATTATATTAAATGGGAATAAACCAGTAACCTTCCTACTGAAGATCTTTCTTTCCTGATCTGTGCTGCAGAATAGATAACTATGACGCACAGGATATTAGCACTGATCTAACCTTTATTCTAATAATATCTAAAGTAAGGTCCTCTGTGTGATACTATTTCTTATTTAAATTTGAAACTCACAAGCATGTTGTTAGATCCCCGGTAGCATGAATATTACAGTGCTTAGGACTGTTAATAAACACATGCTGTTTCCAAATATGACTGTGTGTGTTTATTGTCAATTGTTTTATTTAAAAGGATTTACACTATCCATAAAACCCTCTGCAAAAATATTATTTATTAAAACATGTGAATGTTTTCAATTCTATCTGAATGATCTCTGTGTGTTTTGGATATGAAAACATGAAATTAGAATATTGCATTTATTGTGTAGACACAAATTATAAGTGCTATTCATATTGCAATAAATATGATTCAAAACATCATAAAAATAGAATGTTGATCCATGTATTAAGTTGCAATTAATTGTAAACAGGTTGATTTTTAAGATTTTTAAAATTGATTTATTTTATAGTTACTTTTATTCAAAATTTATTCAAAAATAGTTTTAATTAATAAAATGAGTTACTGTAGCTAATTAGTTTAATTAGCTTTGTTTTTTATGTGAGATGAAGAATAAATGAAGAGTAAATCTGCACTGAAATGTTATGCAGCTTACAGTGTTTTATTAGTATTATTTATATACTATAAGACTATACTAATAATACAAAAACATAAGGCAACCATTGAAAAAAAAACAGGAAAAATGTATACAAGTGCTATTTCAGATTGCACTCTGAACATGACTTGAAAAACATCAGATGCGTCATTAGGGAAACAGTTTTGATCAGCATATAATAAACTTATATACTTAAATTGGAATAGAGCAGAACCACTGCACATACAGATGTAAATATTAAGAGTTCTGAGAAATATAGCTCACATCCCGTCTGACTCATGCACTTCTTCTTTCAGATCATTTTCACTGAATTAATAATGTCTATAGTTCCCTACAAAAGAGTTCTGCATTCAGATGTGTATATTTTAATAAATAGTCATATATCATAATCTGCCTTATTTCCTCTAAATGATCTCAATCTTCCTTATCTTTTTCACAACAGATATGTTCAGTATCACTTCCTTATTTTTTTTTTGTTTAAATTTAACTTAAACATTGTGATTTTGTGTTAATGAGGATTTTGATTTTAATATGAAAGTGTTGCATGAGGTCAAACAATGAAATGAATCTCACAGGAAGATGTTCAGAATAAACTAACCACAGGGTTTATTTATAGACGGAGCGGATGATTATGAGATGCAAGCTGTGATATTTTACCATCATTGACCATCATTGAGAAATACTATAGTTTTTATTTTATACTTTAAAACAGTTTTCTATTTTTATATTCATTTTAACTTTTATTTTAAAATGTAATTACTTTTCATTTTATATTTTAATTTGAGTTTGTCATTTTGTTGTGTATCATTGTCATTCTTTTTTTTTTTCTTATTTAAAAAAACATTTGTAGATTTGTATTGTTTTAATTTCAGTTAAATAGACAAATTTAAATAGACATTTTTAGATAAACATAACTTTTTTAAAAAATATTTAAAACAATTACATTGTAATGACTAAATATACATAAATTTACTACAGACTATAAATTAAACTATAGAAAATATGTAAAACTGAAAAAAAATATTTTAATTATGGACAATATTCTACACAAATCTTCATATTTAGGCTTGATTTATTTAGTTTTTTTTTTTTTATTTTCAATGCACACAGACAGCACACACACACACAATAAAAATCTATATAGACATATTTATAAAAAAAATAAGAAATAAACAAAAACAGACCAGAATGACAAAAATTCACAATAAAATTACCAAAAACTTAATTGCACAATGAAAATATAAAATAAAAATGATAATATAATAAAAATGTAAAAACTATATTGCAAAAGGTATTGGTCTTGTCCAAACTGTTGCTATAAAATTAGAAGCACACTATTCCCTATAATGTCATTATATGCTTCAACATTAAGATTTGTACTCATGGAAATTACTAAAGTAGTCAAACCTGTTCATTAAGGGGAAATCACAATACTTCTGTTCATATAGTTTATATACAATATAGTTATATAGGAACCCTGAATGCAACACATTTAAACACACACAGGTGAAAGTGAACACTAATGATAATGAATATTTGAAGAGAGTGCACACACACACACACACTGATCTCCAGTTTAGAGCAGCTCGACACAAACATGGACTCGTCTGTGAGTAATCTCATCAATCTCATGCATTTCTGCTTGAGTTTTGTGTGAAATATGAGTTTCTAGCATGGTGTGGGATTGTGTTGTAGGTGGTTGATGGGAGGAAGAGCTGAGGAAAGAGTGTGAAGACAGCAGAACAGGAAGAGGGACCCCCGCAGGACCTGCCTCAGACAGGAAATGGACATGCATCTTTACTGGTAGGCATGAGGCATGAGGACGTTGATGATGAGGAGGATGATGATGATGATGATGATGATGATGATTTCGTCGTCAGAGGGCAGGGCCAGTGTCCAAAGGAATCAGGAGAGAGTGAACTGCATCACACAGCTAAAGAGGAGATCAGATTACAGGAGACACACAGAGATTCCGGCCAATCACATGCCACCAGCACGGTGAGTGACCAATCAGGAGACATTACTGAGAAACTCAATCCACTGCTGACACTTGATAACAGTTACTCTATCTCTCAGCTCTTGTTCTGTCCAGAATGGACACGTATTGGGCAAGTGCTCAGGCTCTTGGCAGGTCTTCCAGCCAGTTCTAACAAACCCTTTGAAGCAAACACTGCAATCAAGCATTTGCGATAAACTGGCAATGAGTCTTTCACATCGCTGTGGAGGAATTTTGGCCACACTTTCCCTTTTGCAGAATGTTTTTTAGGTGTTTGGGGATTTGTTTTGGCTTCTGGAATGTGTTATTTTTGTTTTTCTAAATCTTATTTTTGTTTTTACTTGCTGGCTTTGTTTGGGGTGGTTTTGCTGGTGTCAGAACCCCGTGTGCTTGAACTTGAGGTCACAAACTGATGACCGGACATTCTCTTTCAGGATTTACTGATAGAGCAAGTCGTCCAGATCCTGAAGCTGCAAAACAGCCCCAGACCATCACACTACCACCACCATGTTTGACTGTTGCTATGAAGTTCTTTTTATGAAATGCTGTGTTGGTTTCACGCCAAAAGTAAACAGGACACACATAATCACAAAAAGTTAAAACTTTTTTTTTTTAAACTTTTTGGGGGTTGTCTCATCAGCAAGAGGAGGTACAGTTCCATTATTTGCCCAAAAGTCTTGGGGGATAATCAAGATAAGAATTTTTTGGCAAACTGTGAGATGAGCCTTCTGTGTGCTTTTTGGTCAGGTTCAGTGGCTTTTGCCTATTGGAACTCTCCAATGGATGCCATTTTTTGCACAGTCCTCTTTTTGTCTACCTTATTGTATTGTTAGAATGTCATGAACATAAACTGACCTTAATTGAAGTAATAAGTTAGGGCCTGCAGGTTCTTTAGATGTTGTTGGGGGTTCTTTATATATTTATGATCTCCTGGATGAGTCGTCGTTGGCACTCTTGGAGTAATTTTGGTAGGCTTGTGCCCACTCCTGGAAGGTTAAGAACACTGTTAAAAAAAAACCAAGTTTAAGCAACCTGCCGTGTTGTGGATAATGGCTCTGAAAGTGAAACCTGGTTCACAACGTGGAGTCTCAAAGCCTTAGAAAATGGGCTTTAACCCCCGCGCCAACCCTTTCCAGGGACTGATACAATTACATGTCAACTATTTTGCTCCTCATAATGAGGACCTCATCTGTTTCTTGAATTTTCTTTTAGATCCGAGGCCATGATTGTGTTGACTCTTTAAAAGCAGGCTTCACTTTGTCAGACAGCTTTCTATTTAAAGTCATTTCTTTGATTGATTACAACAGGTAGGGCGAGTAATCAGGCCTGTGTGTGGCAAGTGACCATTTTAACTCAGCTTTCTAAAATAATGTGGTTAATCAGTTTCTTGCATGATTAACAGGATGGGGGCAATGAATTTTTTCCACGTAGGGCAAAAAAAAAAAACAAAAAAAAAAAAGCAAGAAAAAAGCTTTTCCAAACGTAGGGCCAGGCAAATTTTTGGACAGTTTTTTTTTTCCTTAAATAAATGAACTTATCAAATTTAAAAACTAAATTGTATTTACTTTGCATTATCTTTGTGCAATATAAAGTTTTTTTTGATGAATCTTGAATCTTTTAGTGTGACAAATATGCAAAAATTTAACAAAAAAAAACAGGAAAGGCAGGGAAACAGCAAAAAACCGTGTTTCACGGCACTGTATTATATATAGTTCAGATGCAAAATTTGTTAAAACAACACTTAGAGCTTTTGCAGATGTGAGATATAAACCCACACACACGACAAGACCACCAGACACACACACAACACACACACACCACACAATATATATATATATATATAGTATATATATATAGTATATATAATTACTAACGCCACAAAAAGTTAGGGAATATTCCAACTTATAGGGTGAAATTTCACGAATGGCACAACACCACTACAAACTGCCGGGACAAAGCAAAGCGCGCCCCAGTGCGGCCTCAGATGCTGTTCCTCCTGATGAGACAGGGTTGATTCCTATTGGCCATTTAAAGTCTGGTGGAGACCCGGTCAAGGGAGCACACCACTAAGTGGGCATGTCAAGCCACTGTTTGTCCACGACAAAAGGCGCTTTGGGGGGTGGGTGGTGTTTACATGGTCTGGGCAGGGTGTGTCTCAGGCAATACAGGAATACAGAACTGCCCACTACAGAACCTCTTGTGACGTGGTTACCGGTGAGCTAGACAATTGCTCTACCCTGAATAACATCATGTAAATTCGTTCGTTGTTGTCTCTGGCATGAAAAGCAAGACAAAACAGGACCTGATATCTTCAAGTACTTTATGGAACCAACGACAACAGCTGCGCCCAAGCTCTCATTGAGGTTTTGCGTAATCAGGAAACGGCTGCTGGAGGCCGCTTGGGGGGGTAAGCCTCGAACAATGGAGTGGCCTGCACTTTATCTCCTCCAGTGAACTGAAATCTCCGCATAGAAAACCTAAAGTGAGATTCAGCTGAGCTGTCCTGTAGAGATTTGTAACCCTGCTTCCCCAGAACCATGATCTTGTTTGATTTACTCCATGATGAAGCCATATTAAAAAAAAATGAGTTAGAATGCCGCCTATAATTCAATGTTATGAAGGCAAAATATCCCTGTATGAGTATTTGTTTTTTTTAAACCATGGTAACACTCTGATATAAATCAAAGCATATGTTACACAAGCAAGAGTGCCGTTTTTTTCCGTTTTTCTCCGAAGATCAGTGCATGAGCCATACTCGTGGACACAATATTGTCTGTTTTTTTTTTTTGGGGTTTCATGGGGGTTTCGTTCAACACAACAACAGTTCCAATTAGAGATTGGATTAAGAAACTTTGTTGCAGAGAAAACATGGTTTCATACTTGCCATAATGTGTGTTTTTAAAATGAATTCACCAGAGGGTCGTGCTGCCTACCATAATGGCTGTTTTTAACACATGCCAAAAGAGAAGGAGTAGAGTGAGACTTGGCATTTAAAATTTATTTTATTAAATCAAAAGGAATATTGGGCGATATATATATATATATATATCGAATATATTATATTATATATATCATATATATATATATATATTATAGCTATATATAACATACACAGTTGTTACTTATACTTATAAAAAGTGGGGAGGAAGAGAGAGAGAGAGGAGAGATGGGTGAGAGGAGACGAGTTGGCCGAAGGGGGAGGAGAGGCGGGAGGAGCGGAGAGAGAGAGAGGGGCGATAGCCTTTTAATATGTAGCTCAAATTCTGAATGATGTTACAGTTGAATAAGAATACGACACAAAATGAGATGATATTTTGTCTGGTTTTTGTCTCATAAAAATCATTAACAGCCATGTTGGACCATCTTTTTCTTATTCCTTTTTTTTGTTTTTGTTGTGGTTTTTAAAGAATTTGTAAAGATTCTTATACTCTTTATTTTTATTTTTTTGATATGGACCTAGGGTCTGAAAAAAAAAAAATAATAATAACAATATTAACAAACAATAAACAATAAATAATAAAAAATAAACAATAATAACATCACATTCACATAACGCTTTTAAGCACTCAAAGCACTTTACATTGTGAGGGGGAATCTCCTCATGCACCAGTGTGCAGCATCCACCTGGATGATGTAGTGATTAATATTATTTTTCACAAAAACAAAACATTTCTAAGCTGTCATCTCACTCTTATGGTCATTCTGACACAATGAGAATACTATTAACTTCATGCTTTTTGGTGCTTTTTTTATTTTTGGAAAAAAATAAAACAAGTTCTTAATAGGCAAGAATTAGAAGTCTAGATCTCTCTGTATGTGAATTTATTACTAGTTAAGAAATTTAATTGAGGAACCTCTGTAATGGCCATTTTATAGTAAGGCAACTGAATAGGGAAACTGTATTGTTATAGAAATACTTTCATTTCCAAAAAAAAAAAAAAATGCTAACAAATTTGAAAGTTGGATACGCCATGTACTACCCTCTAATCACGCTCTGGGACTCGGATCCACACTACTCCCACTTTCCCGACGTCCTGGTGTGTAAAGGCATAAGAATGGCTCCACAGTGCAAAGCCCTGCCACCAGCCCATACAGCAAACAGTCACCACTGGAATTCACACTCATTACAATAAACAGAAAAGAATTATCTAGATTAATTCACTCGGTTACTAAAAGCTGGTACTGGTTGTGACATTAAGTCTAATAAAATTATTTCCCAAAATATTTTTACCATAAACAGCCCTCCTGTAGTCCAGCTGATTTGTCATTTTTTGAGGATTAAGCTATGACAGGGCATACTGGCATAAATTGAATTATCTCAATCTTGTACCTGACAGGATCAGGAGTTTTCTGTATTTTCCCACAAAAAGACTGTGTGCATCCTGTAACAAACGCTTGAATGGGGTAGGGGCTATATTTTCAACACGAAACGGCTGTTGATACAAACAATCATTATTTACTGACTAATACATTAAAAGTTGTTCGTTCTTCACTGTTGGCTCTCTCCTGTGGTTCTGGATATCTTACTGCGGGCCCAGCAAGCGCATGTTCACAGGTTAGAAGAAAGAAAGGGAAAGTAAGAGCAAAATCATGAGACTTCGAAAGGGAATGGTGTCTAGATTCCGGGCAAGTTAATTTGCACAAACAGTTAAATATGTTTAATAAATAATCACAGAGGTGGTTCCATGGAGAATAACATAACCACTAACCTTCCAACGACATAAACAGCCCCAGGTGCTGGTATAGCATAAACCTACGGACAGATTTCAATGAGGTTATCCAGATGTCTGGATTTTTTAGTAGACAACAGCAGGTGTAATATTATAAAAATAAATACAGAAAGAGCTTGGCTAACTAGGGATCAAAAAATATTATACTGTTTAACTGAAATAACTCTCTCTCTGTAAAACAGACAGACCTCGAGCAATACGCCTACAGTGCAATAGTATAACAGTCAGTTTTTAAATAAAACAACAGCAAAAAAAAAAAAAAAAAAAAAAAAAAACAATTTGTGTTGTAACGTGAGCTTTTATTCTTCCCATTTG
>NC_056610.1:153012-176201 GCF_018340385.1 Cyprinus carpio | reverse complement strand
CGAATGGAGAAAAAACCTTGGAAAAAACCCGGGTCATCGGGGGGGAGTTCTCCTCTGGCCATGAAAAACCCCAGGGCCAAATTTCCCGGCTGCAGCAGGTTACATTGTGAGGACTGTTCCTTGGTCTGTCCTGGTGGGCGTCTGAGACAAGTCTTTAAAGGGGGGCTGTATCTGGGGTAATTCTATGTTTGGCTCTGCTGTCTTTCAGGTGTGGAGATCCTTTTTATCTGATCACCTCGGGGCGGGTTTGTACTGGACCAGGGGACTGCCAGTGACAATGATCTGGACAGACTGGATCTGGTGGCACGGGGACCTGGGATAAGAGAGAACAAAATAAGGGGAAAAGCCATTTTCAAGTTGGCAAGAAATCGGGGGGATGGAAAGGTTCCGGTTTTAAATTGGGCCTATTAAGGCAGCCTAAAAAATTTTTCCCAGTTTTTGGGTATTAAAGCCCATTAGGTGTTATGGGGGCCCGGTTAAAGGAGGGTCTTTAAACTAATTTAAACGGGAAAAAAATTGTCTGCCCCCGCTTTGGGAGGTTTCCGAGTTTGGCCCCCCCCAAATTTGGGGAAAAGGGTCTGCCCCCACAGTTGATTTGATTTTTCTAGGGATTATCAAAGCCAATTTTGAAACGCACCCGGGTGGGAGGACTATAATGTAAAAAGAGCTGTAAAAAACTGAGGGGCCCCCAAAACGGGAGTGAAAATTTTTCCCCTTTTGATGAAAAACTCCCGGGAAAACCCCCAACCCGGAACCACACAAACAGTGCCATGCTGCAATGTAATCAAAAAAAACGATCTGGAAAAAAAAACTCAGGGGGGGTAAAAAACACCTTTTCCCAATTTTGACCCACCGCCCCCTGCACTCCCCTCCCTGCCTTTGACTCTCACTCTTCCCCCCAAAAACAAAAATATCCAAGCCGTTATATTGTGAAAATGTTGTTTTTTCCACTTCATTTTTGTATCATGAAAGGTTCTGGGTGATGGTAGAAAGGTCCAATTTCACGAGTAAATTGGAATGAGAAAAGAAAACTTTTGTAGAATGTGTTCTGCGAGGGGGGGTGGGCCTTTAGGGTTGTGGAATGCTTAAACAGGTGTATTTCCCGGGGGGCCCGGAAACCAAAAACCCCAATGGGGCTTATGTTTTACAAAAATTTAAATTTTCTTATTTCTGGTCTAGTTTTAGGGGGGGGACAAAAAATTACTTTTTTAAAACTGATCAAAAAATCCCTGCCGGTATGGTTCTGGGCTGCACCAAACTCGCTGCGTGTCTCCGCTGTCATATGATTCCAAAAAAGGGAATTGTGTTAAAACTTTGCCCATAGGCACACTGTATAGATGTTTGTGGGTACTCCCTGTGCAAAATGGGTAGTAAGTTTTCTTTAAAAACAATGATTCTTGCTGTTAGTGTTTTGGGGGTTCTTTGGTAAAAGTTCTGCTGCTATCATTTTAGAACCGTGTGTCTTGTGTAAGTCGAAATTACATGGGTGACTAGGGTAATTGTTTTCTCCTGCTTGGAAAACCCTTTTATTTTTCCTATTGTCAGTTTTAACCATGTACGAAGCTAGAATTTCCATGCGGTACCCAATGTGGTTCACAGTTGCTTTTCCCTTTTTAAATTGGCTTCTAATTGTTTCTTATTTTGTCATGAACAGTTTTACCTGACTAAAAATAATTTTTTATATTTTATTTGTTCTGATCTCTTTGAACATTTTTAGCAATTTTGTTTTCTTTAAATTCCGCAAATCTGCATCAGCAGGATCATAATTAATACCAAAGAGGGGCCGGGGGGCCCCCATTTGGGTCTTGTGTTTCTGCTGTCCACACTGGGTTTAAACAATTTCGTTTTCGGATTAAGAAAAAATTTTTTTTTTTTTTTTTGCTAGCAATGCCCCACTTTTTAAAGGTTTTAACACCCTTTTGCTCATGACCAGGCGTGGTTTTCCCCTTATTTGGGCGGTGGGTGGATTCTACAAAGGGGTTTTTAAAAAATAAACAAAAAATTTTAAAACATATGGTTTATAGGTCCCCTGCTTTGCAGAAACCCGGGGTATAGGGCATACTTTGTTCTGTGAACTTAGCTGCGGCTTTTGGACCCCCGGGGTTTGTTTTATAACATTACAATAATACCCTGAGGGCAAAACGCGGATTTAAAATTTTTGCATTTGCTGGACATAGGTTGAATTAGAAAAATTTTTGAGATGGAAATATGCGTTTTACAAAAAGGGTGAAAGGGCTTTTTTAAAGGGGAATTGCTTCAAATAGCACACTAGGTTCTAAATAAAGGGGAGGGTTGACAGAGGAACATCAGTCTTAGACAGCGTTCGAGGTAACACAGTTTTTAGACTATAATAACACCTCTGTTTTTTCAGAATTTAGCAGTAAAATTTCCCTAATCCATTTTTTAAAGACTATGCATTCCGTAGTTTCAAATTGCTATGTCACAGGGCCAGAAGGGGAAAAATTTTGAGGGTGACGTGTCATCCGCCAGGAAAAATAACACGTGTTTCCTAGGTTTTCCCAAGGGGAAAAATAAAGCTGAGAGTAAGGCCCTGATCTGAAACCTGAGGGCTCCTATGCACTTGGAAAAAGGGAAAGGCGGGGACATACCGCAAATACGTTTACCCATGCTAAAAAATTGTGCTCTGCATTTAACCCTCCCAAAATGCACATCCCCCGCTGAACACCCACCCGGGAGCTGTGTGAGTATGTCCGTTTATTCCTGCTACAATTGATCGATTTAGTATAGATTTAAACATGAAGGCACTTTAAATTAAAGCCAAAAAAGTTTTTAGTCTTTCCAAAAAATGTTTGGGCAAATTGTCGCCCGACACAAGATCCAATAACACTATAAGGAGAAAAAAACGATAAAATGAACGTGAAAGGCACTAGTATTGGCGATTCTATTGTCAGAATGTGAAAATAGAGACACCCGCCACCTAGTCCAAAGTTTAAAGGGAGCCAGAGCGGCCTGACATCTAGCAAATTTAAAAGTGCTGGCTTTTATTTTTTTTCTTTGTCATATAGCTAAAACTGAAACTTCCACCCGCTTTTACTCATGTAGGTAATCTCGGCCATTCGGAGATTACGTATGGTAACCTAATAAAGAGGTGTCTGGTGAACGTTGCATGAATTATATCAAACACTTTTAATTATCGATAGTTCCAATCCACCTGTTTCTGTCAACTAATGAATGCCAATGCATAATTGCTCATTCACTGATCACAGCGTGATGTATAAAGTGGGTGCCCCAGCAAGGTGCAATGCATACAAGTTTCATTGCTGATTGGACGACTTTTGGGTGACCAACCGGACCCACTCACAGTGGAAATTATGGGCAGCTAGTCTGGCGGACCGGGCGTAATGATGTCTACTGGGGGCCCCTCCTTCAGGGAACTAGGGTTACCTACTTATATCGAACGAAATGATCCCCCGCAGGTCGTCGAAATCAGGGAATCCCTACCACAAAGACCATGGGTGCTGCACCTTCCCAGGGCCTCTGTGCGAGCTGTCTATGCCCCTATTTGGTGTAGGCCAGGGTTCGGAACAAGTAGTTCCACTCACCACTGTCAAAGCACTACCTAGTGAGAGAGATTGGATAACACTGGGAAACATACCCGTTCCCCTTGGAACAGGGATGCTGCGGAAACCCGCATCCTTCCCTAAAAGTTTTCAAAAGCAAATACACAGCCCAGACTTCCACGGTTCTCATGGATTCATCGTGAAGGCCTGGCACCAGACGTTCTGCTGCGTCCGGCTGCCGAAGTTTATGGAGGACCTCAACAGGGTCTACAGTACGGACACTCTGGAGCAGTTTTAGCAAGCCGACACTGGGACCGGGGGGGGTACCCTCTCGGTGCCCCCACTACTACCCGTTGTTAAGTGTGAGCAACACAGGAGAATACCCAGCTCCACATGAAGGCTGTAGAATCCAGCAAACATTTTGGGGGTCAACCAGCCTGCAGCTCTACAAATATCTGTCAGTGAGGCACCACGAACCAGCGCCCAGGAGGATGCAACACTTTTAGTTGAGTGAGCTCGCAACCTGAATGTGTAGGGCACACCCTGTGAATGCCAGGGTGATGGCATTCACAATCCAGTGGGCCATCCTCTGCTTAGAGACGGCATTCCTCTTCTTCTGGCCTCCCTAAGAGACAAACAGCTGGTCTGAGGTCCTGAAGCTTTGTGTCTGGTCTACGTAGCATCTAAATGCTCGGACGGGACAAAGCAAAGCCAGGGCTGGGTCTGCCTCCTCCGGGGGCAGCGCTTGCTGGTTCACTACTTGGTCTTTGAAGGGTGTAGTGGGAACCTTGGGCATGTAGCCAGGCCTGGGCCTCAGGATTACCTGGGAGTCAGCTGGCCCAAACTCTAGGCAAAAATCGTCGACTGAAAATGCGTGCAGGTCCCCTACCCTCTTGATGGAGGCCAGTGCAAGCAGAAGCAGAGTTTTCAATTAAAGAAACTTTAGCTCAACTTAATGCAAAGGCTCGAGTGGACCCTGCTGTAGTGATTTTAACACTAGAGAAAGGTCCCAAGAGAGTATAGAGGGGGGCCAGGAAGGATTTAACCCCCTGGCCCCTCTTAGGAACCTGATGATGAGGTCATGCTTACCCAAAGATTTCCCATTCATGGGGTCATGGTACGCAGCAATAGCAGCAACCTGGACTTTGAGGGTGAAGGGAGACAGGCCTTGCTGCAGAAAGGAAAGCACGACTGCAATCGGACATTTCGGTGGGAACACAGTGGGAACATGACATGACTCATCCACGAAGGCCACCTCAGCGTGCTTGATGCTCAGACACGTGAAGCAGTGATCGTGACCATCACCCGTTGCCAGGTAACGACCGCACCCAGAAACGCACGGGTGAAATGGCATACTTATAAGGATGATCCGTCGTCTTTTCAAAGACGCACCCATGGAGCTCTTTTTATAGAAAATTGCTCTTTAAGAAATGCTCTGTTAGTGCTGAGGTGCACAGGGGAGATGCTTTTTAATGCTTTTACACCAAACGCTCCGCGAACTTAAAGCTTCTTTAAGCTTAAAGAAGATTAAGGAAAACTGACACTGTGGTATAACGAGCACACTCGCACCCTAAAGAGAGCAGCCCGGAAAATGGAGCACAGCTGGAGGAAAACAAAACTAGAGGTATTTCTTATTGCTGTCCCGAGGCGAGGGAGCTAGGAGCCGAGGTGGAGCCGCTGGGACTACGGGCCGGGCAGAGTCCGGGCCTTGGAGGCTGAAGGCTCGAGGCAGAGGTGAGGGATACTCCAACCACGGTGACGCTGGAGGAAGGTAGTCCTGCAGGGCTCGTACCACATACGGGCTGAGGGCGAGCAGAGGGGCTGCCAGACAACAGCAGTGGAGGAGGCATTTTCGAGGAGCGGGCACTGGAGGACACTTTCTAGGATCAGGCACTGGAGGACACTTTCTAGGAGCAAGCACTGGAGGATTGGAATCCAAGGAAACCAAGGACGAAGAAGGGCTGGACGGGACCAGCAGAGATGATGGAGAGAGGAGAGGGGGCAGTTCAATCTCCAGTTCAGATTCCCAGTCTATAAGACCTCCCCATTTTGGCCCTTTTGGCGTTCCCTATCAAACATCGTATAGATTAAAAAAATCTTGCTTATCACTTATAAAGCCCTGAGTGGTTTAGCACCTCAGTATTTGAACGACCTCTTATTGCATTATAGTCGTCCGCGTCCGCTGTGTTCTGAAAACCTACCTCTTATTGCATTATAGTCGTCCGCGTCCGCTGTGTTCTGAATAAACTGCGGGCAGCAGATCCTTTTCCTATTTAGCGCCAAAACTCTGGAATAACTTACCTAACATTGTTCAGGAGGCAGACACACTCTGTCAGATTAAATCTAGATTAAAGACCCATCTCTTTAACCTGACTCACACATAAAACTCTAACACATTTCTAATATTCACATCCATTAAAGGATTTTTAGGTTGCATTAATTAGGACAACCGGAACCGGGAACACTTCCCATAACACTCGATGTACTTGCTACATCATTAGAAGAATGGCATCTATGCTAATAATAGTTTCTTTCTTATTCTGAGGTCACCGTAGCTACCAGATCCAGTCTCTATTCAGATCAGATGGTCACTGTAGTCAACCGGATCCAGTACATATCCAGCCCAGATGGTGGATCAGCACCTAGATTGTTGACCTCTACAGCCCTGAATGTCAACTAAGACCAGGACAACCAGATGAGCCCCATAGACAGATCCCCAGTAAAGACCTTGTCTCCTAGATGGCCACCGGGACAAGATCACAGGAAACAGAGGAGTCCTCTGCATAATGTCACTTTGCTGCAGCCTGGAATTAAACTGCTGGTTTCGTCTGGCCAGAGGGGAACTGACTGAGCCTGGTTTCTCACAATTTTTTTTTTTTTTTCTTCTTGAGGTTTTTCTCCATTCTGGTCACCGATGGAGTTTTGGTTTTTGTCCGTGCCCACTGTCCCGCCTCTGGCTTGCTTAGTTGGGGAGGACTCATTACAGCGAATCGGTGACTTGACATTCCAACAGACAGTTAATTGCAACCGATACTATTTTAAAAACTAAACTGATCATGGCTGAGACATCCCATGAATTCATGATGAACTGGCCTTTTACTGTATCATTTTTGCATTTTGAAACACACTGTTTTCGTCTCACACCATTGATCGGCATTTTTTCTATAATGTATTTCTATAATAAAAAATACATATCTGATATGACTTAATATATAATTAGCATCAAACAAACAATATAATTCTTATTCTCAAGGAGTAAACGGAAAAAATAAAAACGATTGCACAACCATCAATTAGGTGTGTATGCACTAAGCATGTAAAAAATGGCCATTGAACAAAAGAAGAAGAAATAACAGCGTGGCGCGCTTTTTCGTAAGGCTGATTTATATACTTCTGCGTCGAAACTAAAAAAGCAGGTTATGTGACATACCCGGGTATGTTTGAGGATAAGCACAGCGTTAATGTTAGCACACACAAACAAACACATAAAGAAAAGGCTGTTGTAGTAAACACAGCAACATCATTATTTGAATAAAAAAATACTTTGTAATCCACTTAATCGAGGTGGGCTAAATGTACTTGATTTTGAAATATCTAACACTATTTTTAAAATTAAGTGGATATAAAATTATATTTTATAATTAAATTTATTTACATCCCTAATATTATTTTTTGAAAAAGTAGGTGGTATTGAATTTCTTCTTAATTGTAATTTTAATATTAGCAAGCTTCCCATAAAACTTTCCAATTTTCAATTTCAAACAGGTATTGTTGTCATGGATGATTATATACAAACACAATTTTCCCTCACAAATGCTTAATTTGGAATAATTAATACATTACACACCAAAAAAATAAAAAAATAAAAAAATAGTAAATTGGTTTAGAAAAAATATTGTGTTAGATTTCAGTCTTAAACTGGAAGATATAAATATAAAAGAACAAAAATGTAATAATAATTATCTTAGAACAGTGTTCCTTTAGCCATTGGTTTTTGGACATCTCAGTTTCAAGATGTCAACTGAAAAGAAACCTTTAAGATCTCCAGACGTTTTTGTATTACAAATAAAATTAGAGAAGTATCATACAAGATCATGTTCATCAAATTTATCTTGTAAAACAGGTAATTGCAAAGTTTTGTAAAGACATTGACTTGAAGTGTGTTTTCTGTAAAGAAGAAAATGAGAGTATTGTTCATTTATTTTATGATTGTAGTTATACAAAATTATTTTGGTGTGATTTTTTGTTTTTTTTTTAAGTATTGAATTTCAACTCAAAGAAAAGGATGTTTTATTCTTTTATGAGTATACTATTGACTTCAAAATTTGGTATATTGTAAATTTACTCATTATATATGGAAAATTCTTTATTCACAAATGTAAATGGGCAGTGAAAAAAAACATAATTTTACTCATTTCAAAATAGAAATATGTCATTACCTGTATACATTAAAAGAAACAAGAAATAACAAAGCCAAAATTTTTGAAATTATTTGAAATTATATGAAAGCTTACCTGCATTTATCTAATAGCATATTTATAGGCCTACATTTTTTTCAGTGTCACATGATTCTTTAGAAATCATTCTAATATGTTTTTTTGATGTTGAACATTTGTATACAAAGGGCGATTTTTTATAAATGTATTTATGTTTTTTATGTTGAACATACCTGTTGCTTTATATTTGTTTGAGGAAACTAGATTCAGATTATTTGATGGGTAGAAAGGTGATGAATATAAAGCAGACAATACAGCGTTTATTTAGGCTACAAAAATTATTGATTTTCTTGAATATCTCATGCTAAATTAATCAAAGCCACATCACCTATAAATTAATGCAATAAAAAAGACAGTTTAGGGTTAAGTTGTGCTGTAATTGGGTTGTAGAGCTGTAATGAGTCCCTCCGCCGTGTGGCGGCGCTGCAGTTCCGGTGACCGCATCAGCAGCAGAAGAGAAGCAGCGCGGTGTTTCCGGCGGACGCTCGGCCGCTGGATGAAGCGCAACAGCTACATCCTCAAAACCATTTCACAGTGCATAGAAATCAAAAATAGGTAAGAAACCAACACAAGTGCAAATCCCACTTAGTTAGAGCGTTATTAAACAAAGCAGATCGAGTTTTCCGCGCTGAGACGCGTCAGATCGCAGTGTTTTCGTAGATCGGTGTCGCGGCTCGCCGCAGTTCAACTACAAATAATATATTTCTTACATCTGCGTATTATTAATAACGGCTGCGTCTGTGCGTGTGTTAATGTGTCCCTCAACAATAAAACACCCTTCTGTTTTCTGAAATAGTATGTTAATACCATTCAGTACCGTGGTATTTATTACCGTAAGATAAGATCATCGCACCGCGCTACTAACATTAGTACTCGTGTGCTAATCAGTTTAGGTTCAGTAACATTTTAATACTAGGACCACTACTACTAATGAAAATGCTGCTATATTACTATTATAATTGATAATAATAAAAAATAAATAAACAATGAAACTAAACTAGAACTAAAGACTGAAGTCTGAAATGTGTAGATCCCTCTGTCAGGCATATTTAAAGTAAACATTAGTATAATGGAAGGGTTTAAAATATTGTTAGTGTTGTTATGTGATCACAATAATTATAATTACATCCACTGTATTTGTTATACAACATGAATAATAAAATAAAACCGCAATTATTTTTTTATTATTATTATTTTATTAGCTAGCGTATTGTATCTTCAAGAAACGGCTAAAAACACATCTCTTCCATCTTCATCTAACCCTCTAACTCTAGCACGCTCTAATTCTGTTTCATCTATTTGTGTTCTTTTTATATAAAAAACGCTTCAAGACTAGCACTCTATTAGTTTTTTTTAACTGCTTGTTTTCTTAAAAAAGCCTCTAACACTAGCTATCTCTATTCTTTTTCTATTCTATCTATTTGTTTACTATATAATTACCAAAAAACTATTTGTTTTTTAACAGCTTGTTTTCTTTCTGTTTCTTTCTATTTCTATTCTATCTATTTGTTTTCTTTTTATTATATAATTAAAAAAAATAAATAAATATATATATATATATATATCTGAGACTTGTCATAGCAAGTGTTGATTTTGATTGCTTCTGTTGTCCTCATTTGTAAGTCTCTTTGGATTAAAGTATCTGCTCAATGTAAACTTAGACCTGTTTTTTAGAATAATTAATTGATGTGTACAGTTTGAATTTGATTTGTTTTCTTTTTTATTGGTTGTTTGTGAGTTTTTTGCTTTTGTACTGATTTCTTGATTCTCTTAGTTGTCAGTGAGTTTCTCTGGTCTATTAATGTGCATTTTATCAGATATAACTGCAGTACAAGGTATGAGATGCCTCATTTGAATTGCTTGGCCCAAAGGATGTGTCTTTAATCTAGTTTTAAACAGAGAGGTGGTCTGACCCCGAATGTTATCAGGAAGGCTATTCCCGAGTATGGGGGCCAAATGGAAAAAAAGCTCTACCTCCTTTAGGGGGGACTTTGCTATCCTGGTGCACAAAAGTTCAGGTTTGTGACCTTGGGTAGCATGATGGGTTGTAGCGTGGTAGAAGACTGTTAGGTATGCCAGGAAATAAAAACCCTTAAGGGCTTTGTAATTTATAGGAACTTAACAGGTAGCCAGTGCAGAGACGGTAAATTTGGTTTTTATGGGATTCATATTTTTTGACCTGGTAGGACTTTAGCCCCGAATTTTGGACTACCCGTAGCTTTTTATTTGGATGCAGGACAAGCACCTAGCATTGCATTACAATATCCAGTCTGAGGTCATGAATGCATGAACTAGCCCTTTTTTGCATCCCCCCGAACAGTAACGTTTCTTAGCTTGGCAATGGTTCTAAGAGGAAGAAATTTTGTTTTTGTAACATGGGAAATATGATTTTTTAAAAAACAAGTTGCTGTCTAATATAACACCAAGATTTTAGACTGTGGAGGAAGCCCAAAAGAAAAAAACTGTTGCAAATTGTATCCCAAAAGAAAGTTACTTTTTTTGTTTTCCAATAGGTAAAATTTTTTCCGAATTTTAAAAGGAGAAAGTTATTGGTCATCCAATCTTTTACATTTTGAACCACTCTGTTAGCTTAGAAATTTTGAAGTTTCACTGGTCTTGTTGAGATATATAGTGGTATATCAGCTCAGCAGTGGAAACTAATCCCGTATTTTCTTTAAAAATTTACCAAGGGGGGAACATGTATATTGAAAATAGCAGAGGACCTAGGACAGATCCTTGTGGCACTCATACTTTCTTTTGATAATTGATTTGACTCCCGTTAAAAAAACAAAGTGGTGCGATGGACAGGTAGGTCTAAACCTCTTTAAAACCTGGCTTTAAATACCCCTATAGTTTTTTAACGATCTATTAGTTGTCATGATCTATGGTGTCAAACGCAGCACTAAGATCAAGTAAAAACTAGCAATGAGATGCAGCCTTGGTCGATGCAAGAAGCAAGTCATTTGTAATTTTAACAAGTGCAGTTTCTGTGTGCTAAGTGATGGGGCCTGCTGAAACCCGACTGATTTTTTTTATAGATATTTTTTTTTTTTTTTTTTTTTTTTATTCTTCATAGAGATCATTTTTTATTTTTATTTTTTTTTTGCAGTATTAGACATAAATGGAAGATTTGAAATGAGTCTGTAATTTGCCAGTTCATTAGGATCTAGCTGTGGTTTCTTAATAAGAGGCTTAATAACCGCCAGCTGAATGGTTTTGGGACGTGACCCAAAGATAACGACGAGCGCCGCACCTGAGAAGCAGTTCTTCTGCTACAGGTAACAACTCTTTCAGTAATTTAGTGGTACAGGATCTAGCAACATATGGTTGGTTTAGATGCAGTGATTTATTTAGCTCTTCCTGTCCTATAGTTGTAAAAACACTCGCGGTTTTTTTCTTTGGGTCGCGATGAATGAAGCTGAAGTATTAGGCGCTGTTGAAGTCCCTTTCAGTGTTTCTGTCTTACCCGCAGCTTGGTGTCATTCATGCCCGTGGATCATGACCACGCCTTGTAGGACATCTGGAAAGATCCATTGAGTAGAGGTGGTGGGATTGTTAGTATTGTGCCTGTATACTTACACTGGACTTGTCGCGTGTCAACCGGGATGTGTTTGTGGGCTCTCTGTTCACCATAGTTGGACCTGCTTCTCCACCAGGTCATGGATCTGCTTCTTACAACCTGCAGCTCAGGCGTGTCCTCACATGCACTCAAGGTAGACACACATCGCCATTAAATCAAGTAACAGTAGAGTAAAACAATGGTAATTTATTGTGAATATAGTATAAGCAATGTGGTGCTGCAGCCATGCTGGCGGGCTGATTCACATAATTTACCTTTATTCTCCCCTACTCTGTGCCTTACTCCAATAAGCGCTCAGATGATTTCCTGTTTTTTATAAGCCTCCTCAGAAATATGCAATGGAAGCAAGATTGGTTAGCTGGCCCAGTGTGTTTGTGATTTGCTAAATGCCTAGCCAAGTGCGCGCATTCAGCTCCAGAATCGGCTCCGGTTCTATTGTGTAAATGCCCCTGCAAACATATCCTTGTGGGGCCCATGCTGGCTTTTTTGTGGGCACAGTGGCTAGGGCCATCCCACACCACCCAAACAACAGGTTGCCCAGTGGGCGGGAAGCTTGCCCAGCTGTGGAGCTCACCACAGGCTCTCTGTGAACAGCTCACACTATGGGACTGCCCACATTAATCCTATGATATTCCAGTGTGTGGGCCAGACATGAGCCTGTTAATGAGAATTTTGTGGCCAGTTTTCTCTTCCCTTACCATACTAGGGATGCTAGAGGTTTTAGGTTCTTTTGGCAAAGCCATGTGGTAGAGAGAGTTAGGAATAGTAAGCAGTGACAGTATGGCTCACCTGCTGAAAACATTGTGCTGTGTCCTGGTTGGGAAATGTGTAATTTCCAGTCTAAAGGAGTTAGTGAATCAGATGTATTGTTATAGATCAGGGCCCATATCCACAAAACATTTAATCTTACCACTAAGAGCTCTCCTTAATAGCAGTAAAAGTTTTTAGCTAAGAGTTTTCTCTTAAAACCAATTCACAAAGCTGCTGAGACAAATTTTACTAAGGAATTAGTGATATCTGGTTTGCGAACAATCGTTCTTTTTAACCGGTTCTTTCAGTGAACCAGTCGAACCAGTTCACCAAATCGGTCTGAATTGTTCAAAAACAGTTCGCATCTCCAGTAAGCAAACACTAAGCCACATTTACTAAAGTTACTCACTTTTCGACGTGCCTCGTACACGTACACTCTCTCTGACTCAAAATAAACCAACATCCCGGAGTTATTCTGTTGTCCAACAGTTCACTGACTTAACCTGCTGTAAAGAGAGAACTGATGATGATGATGAGCACGAGCAGCTGATACTGCTGAGTGAGCATGCGCGGTGCACATGAATGAACGTACACGGCCTGTCATGGTTCATGTTCTCGAGTCAAGAATCGTTTGCAATGGTTTCGGATCATCAGTACACAGCCAAGAATTGTTTCTTTCGGACATGTCCGATTCGAGAACCTATGAACCGATGATACTGCGCATACGTGTGGTTTACCAAGAGAATGAAAAGCACATTAGTCAAGTTTTGTTGAACATCGGAAAGTGTGATAATATAAAACATACTGGAAATGTTTTCATGACTTAATTACAGTCTTATCACTGTATGATCATGTGATTGAAGTAATTAATGGTGGAGCAAGAGAAACATTTTTAAATTATTTATTTATTTTTTTAAAAGATTAACGTATCTGTGTGTCTTAAAGGACTTTGTGTAAGCTATTTAACTGAGGATTCTGTTAAAGGGTTTTATGATCTCGGTTAGGGTGTTGGACCATAATAATTGAGACGCTATGTTTAACAGGAAACAAGGGATGATTTATGAAATACCTGTAGGCCTACTGTCATTATAGTTAATGATGAAGCATTTATAAATTGAGTTTGTATTAAATAACAAAGTTTTAATAAAATTGTGTTAATGTGTTCAAACAATAAAAACAATTTTAACAAAAAACAACTGCTGGAAAAGTGCATTTACACACTGTAATTAACTCTAAATGTTTACACACTATATTTCAGGTTACTGCCTGTTGTTTGTAAATTACAAAAGTTATGTGCATTATCAAAAAATTCAGAAAACAATCTGCCTAACTTTGTTAGGACTCTGTCTGTTTTGTCTTTCTGAAATAAATCTGACCCGTTTTCAAAAACACTCTCTCTGATGGTACAGATGTAGCAACTATGCAAGCCTCCTTTCAGGACAGCTGTCAACCCTTCATATACTGCTTGCCTTGCTTTCCACCAAGCCAGTGGTCTTCCGTTCTTGGGATCAAGGTCTCTGCAAGAGACCCTCTCATTTCGCCACTTGGTGGATGTTGGGTTGCTGATGATGAATGCATCAGCCACTCTTTCATCAAAATCCTCCCAGATTGAGATTGCTGTTCAGAAGACGGAGGGCTGGAGGAGATGTGTGCTTAGCTTGAGTTTGCTCATCTGTACTGGACCAAACCCTTGCAGCAGCTGCACTATGCTTTTGGCTGCGTCATCTGGTGCAGTAGCTATCATGACAAGCCCTTTGCTAATCCTGGGGCCAAGAGATAGCCCGCAGAAAGCAGACACAAAGCCTATGTAGTGAAAGCGATTTTTCATGTCCCAGCCATGTGTTCGCATTGCAATACCTGGGCCAGGTTTCACAGCCTCCCGCAATCACTGACAATTTTTGCAATCCCTCGTTGCCATCAAAATGACTTTGGATGCGTCACTATCTGTTTTAATAAAAAGACACAATAGAGACTTTATTAATACTTCACTGTGTGTATGTACACTGTAAAAACCCGACAAGTACCGCTTGAGTAAAACAGATTATCCTTAAAAACCTGGCCGTGCTAGGCTTACTCACAACACTGGCTTGAGGAAACCACCGAATTGCCCAAACTCTATTTTAAGTTTTAAAACTAAATACACTGTAAACCCGACAAGTAACGTGAATCAAACCTTGTGTAAAACAAATATCCTAAAAAACATGATGCTGGGCTTACCAAACCGTTTGAGGAAATAGATTGCCTAAAACCATTTAAGTTTTAAAACTTAACAGTTATGACGAGTACTCTGGTGACTTAATTCAGCTGAGTTTACTGAAAAGAAGATATACATTGCAATTAAACAATTAAGCATTAACCGGAGGACACTGTGAATTAGTGATGAACACGCTGCTGTTAACACAACAGAATCACTAAATGAAAAGTAGAAACACAAGAACTACAACTGACTTCTCAGACACAAGCCTTAGATAAAATAAACGGAAATAAAAATACATTTAATCTCTCAAACAATCTGATTAAAACTCAACCACCCACAAAACAGCATCACCACTCCACTTATTAATCACCAGACTGACTTTATTTCGTCCCAGACATCTACAGAAGATCTTAGTGAGAATGTAACTAAGGTTTTAGATAGTTGATTTATTGTTTTCATTTGAAGTGGTAACCATGGTTAGAGATAGTGTTGCTTGAGTTTGTGCTCTGACCTCTTGATTCGTCTTAGTTTTTTTCTTTGCTGTTTAACCATATGTTTTCTAAAACCTATGTGTTGTAACTCAAAGGCCAGAACTGACATATCATCGGTGTTTTGTACAACGCACAACTCAGAACTGCGGTTTATCAAAAGCAACTTACAGTGCCTTCAGGCTAACATTTTGTTACCTACTGTACCAGCTGTTGGTTGTTATACTTGTATTTGGTGCTGAATAGCATTGATTATTGAACATGTTTGAGTTTAATCGTCGATGACTAGGTGATGGTTTAAATTAGTTGGATTGATTACAGTAAAGTGATTCTAAAGCCATCCTTTCTGTGGATAGATCAGTTAAGAAAAAGGATTTTCCCAAACAGTTTTGTTCTTCTATAGTGTAACTATCACACACAGACATCAATAATCAGCATATTAACCTCAACAACGGTGACCATAAAAAAAATGCAGCAGACCATGCTGGGAGCCATGGATGAGTTTTGGTACTACAATATTTAGCCCCGCATGCATTGCAGCATGTTTTGTTTTTTTTCGTCACCATTGTTGAGTTCATATCCTGATATTGATGTGTCTTGTGTGTTGACTAAATTGATACCATAGAAGAATGATTTATAGTGTGCACAAAGTGTTTGGAAAGGCCGTTATATTAACTGATGATAACTCAATATCTCTGGATAAGTCTTGAACAGCGCTCATTGACTAATGCGAACCACCACTAATTATACTACGGCTGTTTAGTCAGATTTTGGACTCTGAACAGTCCATAATTGATGATTGATCATCACCAATATGGCTGTAACCAACATACCAAATACCTGAATAATGCGGTTTTCTTTAGGTTTTTGAGTTACTCAAACAGACCTATTTTCAAACAACATATGGTTACAACAACCAGAGAAAAAATAAACATAAACAGCCAAGATCGAAGGGTCAAGAGCCCAACTAAAGCAAACACTGAGATCTTTGTCCACCCCCCCCTCCCTCTAGACATTACGATTGCGTCATGCCACCAGTCACTTTGTGCAGCAGTGGTCGCTCACTAGCCCTCATTCACGCATGGAACTGACGTCATCTCTAAACCTCCTCTCAGTCAGTTTAATAATATAGATAACTGCTCTCTTGAAGCCCTTGGGTCACTTTTAATCAGACTGAATAAGCGGATTTTTTTATGCCCTACAAATCTTTTTTCTGGCACTGTTTGGTTCACTTGGTGTTGTGCCCTTCCTAATCTGCACGTGCCGTGCGCTCTGTTACTTTTAACCTATTTTTTATTTTATTTTTTCTATTATGTCGCTGTTTTACATTCCTTATTGTATAGTTTATTAGCTTATATATTTTATATTGTTGTAGCTCGATTTTTAGAGCTCCACTGTTAGTGTTTATCTGTATGCACCGGGGGGTCCCTGAGAGTAACACAATTTCGATTCTCTGTCTGTGCTGGTACTGTTAACAGTTGGAACGAAATTGACAATAAAGTCATGACTTGACTCTCGAAACTTGACGACCAGGGTACGTCAAATAAAACATAAATCAACATCGAACCGTGATGTTAATTCTCAATCAGATCTTCTTTACGACGTCTGACAGAAATAAATGTCAGTTCCTGGTTATTAATAAGTGGAGCTTGTGATGCTGTTTGTGGGGTTGTTTCAAATCATATCTTGAGAATATTTAATGTATTTTTATTTCATGTGTAGTTTATCTAGGCTGTTGCGGAAGTCATTTTGTTAGTTCTTGTGTTGCTCTTTTCTTCAGTGGATTCTGTTTGTACAGCAGCGGTTCTCACCTTACCGGCTACAATCGCACTTAGTTAATCAGCTTATTTAGTTAATTCTTTTCAGCAGTAATAATGGCATGTTCCACCTGTTTTATTACTACCTGCCTTAATCTCACTTCCTGTTTCAAGGCCCATCTGTTTTTTTGTGTGTGTTAGCTTTAATCGCCGTTGAAACAGTGGCATCTGTGGACACATCCAGCAATATTCCTCACGTGTGCCAGGAGCCCTAGGGTGTTCAAGCTTTCCCTCAACAATTACAGTAGTCATTTGCAGACCCTTTTATTCAAAGCGACCTACCACTGACGGACAATGGAAGCATCAAAAACAACAAAACGAGCAATGATATACAATTGCTAGAACAGGTCCAGTTAGCTAAACGCAGTACCGTAGCATGGCTTTTAAATAATAATAATAAATAAAAAAAACAGATCGAATAGAAAAAGAACAACAAGCTAGTGTTAAGAGGTCTTTTTTTTATAATTGTATAATAATGACAAGAAAATAGATAAATACAAAAAGAGAAAAAGGTAGTTAAGTTTTTTTTTTTTTTTAAGATAGATTAGAATAGTGAGTGAAAAAAGTTCGTAGGGTCAAACAACAGATGGAAGAGATGATGAGCCAGTTTCCATTCCTGAAGAGTGGCTGGCGACCCAGCTTTCGTTCGATTGAGTTTGGGCAAAATCTTTCCACCAGGATGGAACATGTAATTGTAAAAAGTCCCAGAAAGTGATCTCCCTTTGTGCTTCTTGGGATGAACAATCAAGCGAGTTCACTTGCAGAACGCAAGCTTCTAGAGGCACATAAGTCTGAAGTAAGGAATTTAGGTAAAGGGGTGCAGAGCCAGTGGTGGTTTGGATGGCCAACATCAATGCCTTGAATTTTATGTGAGCAGCTATTGGTAGCCAGTGCAAATTGATAAATAGAGGTGTGACATATATTCTTTTTGGCCATTAAAATTACTTGCTGCCGCTCTGGATTAATTGTAAAGGTTTGATAGAACTGGTTGGATGACTGCCACGAGAGCATTATGCAATAGTCCAGCCTGACAGAAACGAGCTTGAACAAGGAGTTGTGCAGCATGTTCGAAAGAAAGGGCCTGATCTTTATGTTGAATAAAGCAAATCTGCAGGCTGGACAGTTTTAGCAATGTGGTCTGAGAAAGTTATCTGATCATCAATCATAACTCCAAGGTTTCTGGCTGTTTTGAGAGTTATGGTTGATGTGCCTAACTTGATGGTGAAATTGTGATGAAATAATGGATTTGCACAATTAAGTTTAAGTGGCGGCAACAGCAGTGCTCCCATTCAGCTTCGGATAGTGCTTTATGTTGCTGGCATTGTCAGTGACACACGCAAACTTCGTTTGTGATTCCCCACTCATCAACAAATCTTTAAGTTCAGCTGCCAGATTGTCAGCAGTATGCCTCTCTGTAAATGAGAAGCAGTCCAGACGAAATGATGAAAGTGTAAAACTTTCATCAATGAAATGACAAGTGACTAAAACTAGTAGTTGTCCTTGATGTCCAGCAATCACTGGTCAGACACACGGCTGAAGCTTTGCTGACTTTCACCATCACCTCTCCTTATAATTTTGCTGTAGAGCAGTGCAATAATTTTGACCAACTCCTCATCAACTTTGTTTTGTCTGACAGGCCAATTGCGTTCTAACAAAGCTTGTTATTGACCATCTTGTCCTTTGACACTGGTGCCTGTCTCTAGATGTGGATGCAGAAGAAGTAGAAGCAGTATCAGAAGAGACGCGCAGCTGTAGAAGCAGTACCTGAGGCTTATGTTGATTCTGAGACTCCTCTAGTCTCACTTGCACAAGCAATGCAGTGGATGCTTTGTTTGCAAGTGTCTCTATAATTTGATGTTGGATCCTCCTTGGCCTGACAAATAATGCTACAAAGCTTGCATTTTGCTTTCTGGGGTCCAGCCTCATCAAAGTGAAGCCAATATTGCTTCTTTTTCTGAAGGTCATCTTGTATGGCTGCGTCTTCTCCCTGTCTGTCCTTGGTTTTTTGCTGTGTAACCTTTGGGGTGATAGGTGTCAAAGGAGTGACCCTTCCCCCACATCACTGTACACAGCATACTTATGTGGGTGAAGGCGGTAGTACTACCGTTTTGACTTTTGAGGTTACACCAACTCCCTTACAACAGGATTTTTAGCAGGACTAATAAGCCACCACAGAAATAGTTTCTCTATATTCCTCTTAAATTTCTGGTCTTGCAAGTATTTAGCTCATTGACTGAATACTTTAACTTAAAAAAAAAAAAAACGGTGGAAGACAAAATTTACTTTCTTGTCCAAAACACATAACGGATTAACAGCATACAAATAACTGTCAAAGAAAATACATGCCACATGAACAAATATTTTGTACCCAAGCTCAAATTATCTATGTTTAAAAATAGCTTCTCTTTAATTTTTCTATATTGATGTTGTATAAAAAGCAGTACAGTAAAAGTTATTGCAGTTTGTGCTTAGGCATTGTAATATTTTTTTTTTTTAGATCGAGGAGCTTTCAACTAATTAGTTTTGTAAAACTATCAAACTACACATTTATTTGTTTATATATAATCCATGTTTTTCAGGAACAGTTTATTTAATTTCTAAACAAGGTGATATAAAAGATAAAAAATGGCGTAAAACAAACTACAGCAAGAGCAAACAAGCAACTCCTTTTGAATCGCTCTTGCGGTTCTCGAATCTCAACCTCGTTCTCGAGCAGAATCGCAGCGGTTTGGATCACCAGTACACAACTGAGAACAGCTTCTTTCGGACGTCTCCGATTTGAGAACCGATGAGCTGATGATACTGCACATGCGTGATTCAGCAACAGCGTGTGTGATCTGAACTACCAAACTGAACAGTAATGACTGTCACAGCACAGCAGCACTGCCCGCCACAGGTGTCTGAACTCTGAACTGGACAATGATGCCATTCGTTAGTGCGGGTGAAACGAGAATAATGGGCCAATATTGAGCATGTTATAACCTGCTCAATATATTTTAATGGTTTTATGTATATTTGAGTTTTAATAGTTCATGTTTTTTTAGCCATTTTATTATCTTAAACCCTTTTAATGTGGGACTCTTTAAAAGATCTGGGTCTGCCTGTCATGTGACTACCTGACAGGAAAAAAGAAAAGAACCCCATAAAGGGGGTTACCTTGTGGGCTTACCCTTTCCCGAAACCCCCCTTTATTGGGTTATACCTTATTTGGGGTTTTATATACACCAGTGGACCTTCTCAATTCATTGGGACTGACGCCCGCGGTCTTAAGGATGTTTTTTGGGAAAAGGAAAGGAAAGACTTTTAACCCTAGGATTTTAGTTTTATGGTGTTTTTTTTTAAGTCTTTTGGGGAAAATTGAAAAATAATATTTTGGTTTTTACTTTTAAAACTTGTATCGTCCCATCTTTTAAAACACTTAAAGCCCCCACACGGGTTTTAAACTGACCCATTTTAAATTAAGTAATTCGGCCGATAAGGTTTCGTTTTAAAAATTTAAGCACAATATATTTTCCATCCCCAAAAAAAGGTTTTAAAATAAAAAAATTTTAAATGCCACATTCAAAATTTAAAAAGTTTAAAAGTCCCCCGTGTCAAATAAAGAAGTAGGCTATATATTTAGCTAAATTGTCGTTTCTTAATTTTATGCTCTTGTAATCAAATTTGTTTTTATGCACAGGGTGCCCCGACTGAAGATTTTTTTGGGCGTAGTTCGTCATTTTAAGCATTAGATATTAGACTTATTAAAAAACCATGTAAATCTATAACGAACCTTTAATTGCCTACATAGCCTAATAAGTGCTCAAGCACATGCAAAAACAGGCTTGCCACAGCGCACCGGCAGAATATAATAAACTATGAATGTGTTAGGGAAAAACAGCAAGTACACTGCATTCGTCATCTCCACAGTATGCGTCTGTATGCATGTTTCATAGGGATTACATAAACTAATCTGAGAATTTGTTTTCTGTTTGAATTGGTTCATTTAAAAGTTTCCATCTCTATAGATATATTTTTCATGTCTGTAATAGGAATATACCAAAATTTTAAATGATGGCCCAATTCAAGAGGTTTTAGAGGCAGAAAGTGCATCCGGGTTTTCTTTTATTATTTTACAAAAGCGAGTTTTCCGGTTATTCTGAAGTACAAAAAAAGTAAGTTTACAGTACAAAAGAAGCATTTCTCTATTTTTGACCAAAAAAGACGGATTTTTAAAAGCAAAAAATGACCGGGCCCCCATCTTAGGCAGTAACCGTGGCGCTACTGTAGCTTCCACACCCGACAAACAAGTAGGCACTTTTTTCAGGTTCATTTGTTGAGTCCTTAAGTTGCTACTACATACATATTTCAAAGATAAGCCAATTTGAGGCCAGAATGTTTGGGGCACCATATGGATTCCCGCCCCTGTCCTGTATTCCAATGACCTACGATTTTTTCCATCTTTACAGCATGATTTCCCCTTTTTTTGCAATTTTTATTTTTTTTTTTCACTAAAAACCCCCAAAAGAATTTTGGGTTAAGATTTTAAAAAGCCTTTTTAAATTTGCAAGGTAGAATAATCAGGCTCGTAAAACATGCAAAAATAGAGAACCAAAATGGCCAAGAAAGCTATTAAATTTGGATATAATCAAAAATTTGGAGTTGGGGTAACTCCAAACCAAAAGGGGGTACCTTTTTAAAGCCATTATATCAAAGTTTCAAAAGTTTATATTCTGAGGAGATTGCGGCAAAAACTTTTAGGTAGCCAGACTTAGGAGTCTTTACTCCCAACTTTTAAGATTTGGAGCTAATTTTAGCCTAGAAACTTTGTGAAAAATTTGAACAAAAAAAGGGGTCCCCAAATTTAGGACTGATATGCACATTATTTTTTTAAAATTTTCTCTCCTAAATCAGCAAGTTATGAGCTTTCTTTTTCCTTGCCTTTTGTGAATACGGGCCTAGGGGCGCATCCTGTTTTCCCGGAGATCTACCTTCCTACAGAGTTCAGTTTCAACCCTGATTAAACAAACCTGTCTGTAATTATCAAGTGCTCCTTCAGATCCTAAATTTAAATTTGGGTTTAGGTGGGGGTTTTATCAGGAACAGAGTTGGGCACCCCTGTTGTAAGGGTTAATAGTGTTTGGGGTAAGGGGAGGGCTGCCCATGCAGGGCCAGCACTAAGGCCAATGTTTTTCCAATGAGCAAAATCTCAGAGGCCCCGCGCCAGTCCGCTGGGGGCCTTTAGGGCCCCTTTAAATGGGGCCCGTAAAAGGGCCGGGAGGGTTGTTTGTAGGTGGCATCGTCAATTTGCTTTTCAAATTTTAGCCCATTGAGACCCAAGATTTTGTGAAGAGGATCACGGAGAAACCCGTGCAAGCAAGCTCTTACAGGCCTTAGAAAGGTATTTTTTTTTTTTTTTTGTTGTTTTTTTATCTTTTAGATAGCTGTTATTTGTAAAAAGCTACAAAACCAATTATAATTTTTTCTGATTAAAGCTGTATACAGCAGAATATCTAATTGCGTTGTAACATTTTTGTAAAGAAATTGTTTACTTTGTAATAGTAAGAAGCGTCTGCCAGCAAGTATTGCTCGCTACCATGGCAACAGCTGCATGTCCATGTTTAATGCTTTCGTAGCTATGTAAAAATTCTGTCTATACACAAAAGTGTCTAATTGGGAAAACGTTCCTGAAGGGGCTGACGAGGGTAATCTGAATAGAGAGAAAAAAGGATAAAAAGAGAGAATGCAGAGCAGAGCAGGGAATGCGAGGAAAAGATTAAGAACTGCTTTAGAACATTGATTTTAAAACTTTGAACCATTTGAATCGTTAGAAGACAGTATCTGATGCAAAAGAAAAGAGTTTTTTTTTGGCACCCCTAGTTTTTGGGAAAAACTCTTCCTCTCTCTCTCTAAAGTATAGTAACATGGGCCCCCCCCCCTTTGTTGCATGTTTTCCCGGGGGCAGGGTTTTATGGGAAATTTTTTGGGTTTAGATGTCATGGATCCCAGGGAAATAGCTTGTTGTTTTCCTATGAGCCGCTTGTAGGCGATAAACGCCCAAATTTTAAAAGACAGAAGTTTAAAAGTTTGTACTTTCGACCTTCAGCATTGTGTAACTTTAAATATTGTGATATGTATATCTATGCTCAAACAGCAACATTACATACTAACCCAATGTAACTGTCAAAGACACATGTTTTCTAAGAGATATATACATATTTATGTTTGTTTAAAATTTCTTATCAATTTGAGTTCAATTATTGTTTAAAAATATTTGTCTATTATGTATGTATGTAATATTCAAGGTTATAAGTAGAGAATGTGCTCCCTTAAAATGTTTCAAGTTATGGGTTCTTTAAGA
>NC_056610.1:146949-152012 GCF_018340385.1 Cyprinus carpio | reverse complement strand
TACCGAAGTCCTTCATAAAGCTACCCCGGGGAAGAACGCGACTCCCCGATGGAATCGGCAGGTAGCATTTTTTAGCTTAAACAGCTAGGCCATTCCCGTCGTCCAGGCGTCGTCTCTTTCGCCTTCTGCCGGCAGGGGAGCAAGGCAACGGAGTATACAGTCCGGAATTGACTTCAGAAAAGGGAGGTGGAGCACCATGAAAACTGATGAGTTGTTTATATGAGAGATTCTTCCAACTTTAAAAGAGTACATCGGTCATATGTTAAAACTGGTGAAGCACACTGTGTTAAACACTCTTCATAAATGAGCTTAAAACAAAACAAACTCAGGACTATGCTGAGCGATAGACGGCATGCCAACCAACAACGGCGCCATATTATTCACACAGCACACCAGCTTCGGCTTCCCTCAGTGCAAACCCTTGTTGAAATGGGTTTGGCTAAAATAAAATTTGTGGTTTCGACTATACTTCTAGGTACTTGTGCTAGACTGACTGGTTAAATAGAATTAAGTGCATTACTACTAAAAGAGACTAAAATACCATTTTCGTGAGAAGCTAAAGCCTAGACTAAATGTCATCAGTTTTAAATTGACTAAAATTAAGACTAAAAATGTCATCAGTTTTTCGTTGACTAAAACTAGACTAAAAATATCATCGAAAGTTTTTAGATCAACTTAAACTAGACTAGACTAAAAGAGTATGAACATGACTAAAACTAATAAAAGAAACTAAAATGACAGCTTCGCACACAGAACTAGACTAAGACTAAAAAATTAAAACAGGCGTAAAACAACATAGTTAGAGGCTCCTGTAAAGAAGCTCTTCGAGGCCATTGAAGAGATATCTGATTTGACATTTACAATTAGACTGCATTTCTTCTGGCTATTTCACTCTCTTAAAGAGGTTGGGGATCTCCAAGGCCCTCTCGAGTGGCCTTCTTATTTCAACTTTCGTCTGGCACTGGCCAAAGCATTTCTTTACCCTTGAGTAGGAGTATGTCCCCCAAACCTCTGGAGTCGATTACCTATCGTATACGCGTTTTGGGGTATTTTCTCCTGATTAACCCCGAAAAGCAAACTTAACTTTACACTGTTCAGAAGTTTGATGTACTTGATAAGTGCAATGGAACATCAATCGAATCTCCAAAGGGTCTCAGGTTTTTTTTGTATACATGACATCCCCTGAAACAACCAAACTTTGAAGCACACACTTCAAAATAAAGCCAGCTAAACTTCAAACCCTGAAGTGCGCTGTCTGCAGCCTGCTTGTTGCGCTGATCTTCAGATCACCACAAACTTCGCGTAATAATAAAATATATAACTGTAACTATAGTATATAATACTCAATAGATAGAGACATAGAGATAGCTATCTATAGATAAAGCCTGACCATGTCTACTTTTACAAACTAAAACAAGTGCTGCTGCTGAAAACAAAATATTCTGTGATAAGTAATCCATACTGAAAACAACGCGATGTCCGTTTTTCACGTCTCCCTTCATTATCTCACTGCGACCACGGCCACCCGCGCCTGCCGAGCGCGCTTTTGAGATTAAAAGTTTCTGAAGCGCGCGGCTTTGGACATACGCCCACAAAACAGAAGACAACGCAGCGAGATTGTTCTTTAAGTTTTATTATTTTACTGTGTGCTTCGCGATTGAGAGGAATAAGACATCCACTCACCCCACAAAAGATGTCATTTGGTTGCGGGGGGATTTGAGATTTGGATTTCCTCAGAAAAGAATGAAGCAATTTATTCAGCAGGATCTAAAACATGAGTAAGTCTTTCTTTTTACGTTATTTATTACTGGTACGATTCAAATAACGTGTAAACATTTTATAGTCGACTTTTTCCAAAGACTTTTGCCAAACTAAATCTGGACTAAGTATATATCAAAGTGAAATAAATATGAAGTTTTCAATACATATAAACACTAACCTATACCCATTCAAAGCCGTGAATGTAAAATAATATAAATGTCCAATAAATGTAACTGTAACAACGTAACAATCATTGCTGTTTCTTTCAATTATATCCCCCTAAAAAACCGTAAAAAAAAATATATCTCAGCTCTTTTCCACTATTAATAACAATCATAATCATATAATAATCAGAAATGATACTTAAATGATACCCTAAACATAATGTTTTTTTGTAGAAAATAAGATTGTTAAAAAGATTTTCTGAAGGGATTGTGTGACTTGGAGTAATGGATGCAACAAAAAAAAAAAAAGTCAGTTTTGCAAGTCGAGTCTTTGATTTTTCCTAATAAACTGTTTCACCTGCACTCACAAGTGAATCTATTAAAAATTATGTGTGTGGGATAAATTAAATATATTCTAAATAAACCTACAAACATAAAATTATATAGATTTTATTTTGTACCCCTCACATCGTTCTTTTAACTCATCCCTCTCAGTGGACACAGGTGAACTGAATTGCTCATTCAAATGGCAGCTCATTTTGCAGGCCTTTGTCTTCTTCAGGTTGTGAATTCATGATAGGTGACGTCCTTTTACTCGCATAATGACTTTTAACCAACACAAAAGCGGTCCTTAGAAAATTTTAAATCAATATATTGTTTTTCTGTAAGTGAGTAAACAAGATGATTTTCAGCATCATTAAAAAAAAAAATCTCTAGCTACAAGCTGGCAGTTCTCCAAAATATCTGGGGAACAACACTTTTCTTATATGGTGTTTTTTATTGCCTTTTTTTCAAGTGTTTTAACATTTTTTGTTTTTCACTAAACCACGCATAACATTTTCTTTTCTCAAAAAACACAATCATGTGCATACATGCTGCTCACATAATTATTAAAAATGCCCTAGTTTGTGTGCTGATTACAAGTGAGATTTAGACTTTAAAAGTCCATTTAGGAATATTTTTTATAAGATAAATTGAAAAAAGACACAAATGTCCAGGGCATGGACCAAAAACTTCTCCAGGGCCCCCCAAAAATACCCTTATACTCCAGAGGGTTAATGATTCAAATGTCTGCCTGATATTATACTTTTTTTTGATTATATCAAGCATGCTTGTTAATAAAATATTTAAAGTCTTTACTTATATATTGTGATAATGCTATGCTTATGGGTACATGATTCTTTATATTTTTTTGAATTTTTTTTTTTTTTAATGTATTATTTTAGTGGTATTATTTTAATTATTTTATTTTTTATTTTTTTATAATTTTTTGGATTTTATTTTTTAAATAGTATTTTATTTTTTTAAGTATTATATTTTTTTGGCAATACCATGAAAATTTAAATATCCACTACTCTGGCACAAGCATCTATTTGACGATATAAATTAAACAATGAAAAAGATTAACAACTCCAATAGTAATCACATAACTAGGGAAGCTTGCTAACATCCTTGTACACTAATGATCATTAACTAATTGTGACGTTCTCAAGTCTTCACTGTTTCAGATCTTTTTTTTTAGCGGTAATGACTGGTCGTTATAAATGCCGGATCACGTCTCGGTTACGTATGGTAACCCACTCGGTCCCTGAGGAGTACACGGAGACGCCACGTGCGTGACCCGACGAAAATGGGATATCGCTTCGCTAGACCACTCTACTTCGAGTTTAACAAACGAGCCAATTGACACATTGGCATGCAATTATTGCATCCAGCTGCCGCTGATCACAGCGTGAGTATATAAGGCAGCAGGTGCAATGCTACAGGTTTTCGCTGCGGACCGAGCCGGAGACCGGCGGCTAGCGTGGTAATGCAACCATGGCGACGGTACGTGGGTCTCCGTTCCCTCCTTCAGGGAAACGAGGGTTACATTCGTACCGAGACTGTTCCCTTTCAGTCGTCACTCTCGACCACGTCGGTGACGACGAAAATGGGATCCCTACCAAGCGCCATGGGTGCTGCCCTTCCAGTGCCCTGTGCCGAGCCGCCTGCGCCCCTATTAGGTGTAGCCGGCTCGAACAAGTAGTTTCCACGCACCATTGGGTAAGGCACATACATCACACTGGGTGAGATGTGGGTAACCGGGGAAAACGGACCCCTGTTCCACTTGTAACGAGACAGCTGCTGAGGCTCCATCCTTCTCTAAAGCATTTTGCGGCAGCAAATACACATAGAGCATCCCTGTAGATGTATATAGGAGATATAAAGTTAGGTGATTAAAAAACCCTCCTGGTAAGGCAGAGTCTGCCGAGGAAGCACCGGGCTCTAAGGCTATACGGTGGACTCTACGCTAGGAGTGGTACCGCTTTAGGTTTCTCATATGGGGCCAGGCTTCCCACGGTTCTCACAGATTCTTCATGAAGGCCTGGCGCCGGACGTTCCGCCAGCGTCAAGCTGCCTAGGAGTGATGGAGGATCTCAACAGGGTCTACAGTAACGGACACTCTGGAGCAGTTTTTAGCAAGCCGACACTAACCTGGGCATCTCGGTGCACACAATGACTCGTTTGAGGTGAGAACACAGGAGGATACCGGCTCTATACGACAAGGCTACTTAACCAAGCAAAACCCGTGTTATGGGTCGCCAGCCCGCACCTCTACACATATCTTTCGAGCGGCGTGCCACGAGCCAGCGTCCAGGAGGATGCAACACTTCTTGTTTAGTTGAGTCTCACAACCATGGAACGGTCAGGGCACACCCTGTGCCTGATAAGCCAGGGCTAAGGCAATCCACAATCCATGAGGAAACAAAAATCAAACCTCTGCGGTAAGAAAGATGGTAACTATCCCCGTCTGCCTTACGGCATCCGTAACAGACAAAGAGCTGGTCTGAGGCCCCCTGAAGCTTTGTGGTCCGTCTACGTAGCATCTCAATTCTCACGGACGTGACAGGAGCAAAGCCTATTGCTGGGTCTGCCTCCTCCATGGGCAGCGCTTGCAGTTCACCACTGGTTTTGAAGGTGTAGTGGAACCTTGGTCACGTATCCGGCCGGGGCCTCAGGATTACCTGGGAGTCAAAGCCGCCCAAACGCTAGGCACGAATCGTCGACCGAAAAGCGTGCAGGTCCCCTAATCCCTCTGATGAGGCCATTGCCAAGCAGGAGCAAGTTTTTCAATGACAAGAACTTTGGCTCGACTGA
>NC_056610.1:146169-146942 GCF_018340385.1 Cyprinus carpio | reverse complement strand
CTGCAACGGCTTCGAATGGGCCCTGCTGTAGTGATTTCAGTCAACCAGAGTCAGGTCCCAAGATGTGTATTGAGGGTTCGCGGAAGGATTCTAAATCTCCTGGCCTCCCTCTAAGGCACCTATGACAGTCATTCTTACCTAAAGACTTCCCATTCACGGGTCATGTTTACTCATTCAATAGCGGACAACCTGGACTTTGAGGTGGAGGGAGACAGCCTTGGCTCAGCTTGCTGCAGGAACGGAAATCACGACGCAATCGGGCATCTCGGGGGTCTTTCTCGGGAAACACACCACTCACAAACCAGGTTCCCACTTCAAGGCGTACGCGTTCCTCTGACGGTGCTATGGCCGAATGCATGTGTTTCACCTAACCTCCTGGTGTAGGTCACCTAGAACCTCGCGCGTCCGTGTCCAGGGACTAAGACATGGGTTCAAAGGTCTGGACGCGGGTGCAAACGGTGCCCCGTCTCTGAGCAGTAGATGACCATATCGGCTGGAGGGACCAGCTCTATCGCGTCCTTCACCAGTAGGACTGCGATCTCTACCCACAGAACAGGGGCATCGGACGCTTTCACTGAGCGCCACTAGCAAGACTCGCTCCTCATCCTCCCGGACTTTGCACAGTGTCTGTGCGAGAAGGCTCACTGGGGGAACGCATATTTGCATAGGCCCCGCGGCCAGCTGTCTCCAAATCAGCTGGACCGTCAGGAGATGGAGTCGCCATTCTCCCGGGAGCATTGCTCGAGACAGCTCGTCGGCTGTACGGTTGAGCA